>NW_021963746.1:0-57429 GCF_901765095.1 Microcaecilia unicolor | reverse complement strand
ACTTCACTAGCAAAGTCCTTTGCTAGCCCTCGCGCGCCCGCGCGCACCGCGCATGCGCGGCCGTCTTCCCGCCCGAAACCGGCTCGAGCCGGCCAGTCCAGTATGTAGCAAGACAATACACTTCAAGGGAAGACACAACTCCAAAGGGGAGGCGGGCGGGTTTGTGAGAACAATCAGCCTGCTGTCCTCGGAGAATACCTTCTACAGGTATGTAGCATTCGCTTTCTCCGAGGACAAGCAGGCTGCTTGTTCTCACTGATGGGGTATCCCTAGCCCCCAGGCTCACTCAAAACAACAACATTGGTCAATTGGGCCTCGCAACGGCGAGGACATAACTGAGATTGACCTAAAAAATTTACCAACTAACTGAGAGTGTAGCCTGGAACAGAACAAACAGGGCCCTCGGGGGGTGGAGTTGGATCCTAAAGCCCAAACAGGTTCTGAAGAACTGACTGCCCGAACCGACTGTCACGTCGGGTATCCTGCTGCAGGCAGTAATGAGATGTGAATGTGTGGACAGATGACCACGTCGCAGCTTTGCAAATTTCCTCCATGGTGGCTGACTTCAAGTGGGCTACCGACGCTGCCATGGCTCTAACATTATGAGCCGTGACATGACCCTCAAGAGCCAGCCCAGCCTGGGCGTAAGTGAAGGAAATGCAATCTGCTAGCCAATTGGATATGGTGCGTTTCCCTACAGCCACTCCCCTCTTGTTGGGATCAAAAGAAACAAACAATTGGGCGGACTGTCTGTGGGGCTGTGTCCGCTCCAGATAGAAGGCCAATGCTCTCTTGCAGTCCAATGTGTGCAGCTGACGTTCAGCAGGGCAGGAATGAGGACGGGGAAAGAATGTTGGCAAGACAATTGACTGGTTCAGATGGAACTCCGACACAACCTTTGGCAGAAACTTAGGGTGAGTGCGGAGGACTACTCTGTTGTGATGAAATTTGGTGTAAGGGGCCTGGGCTACCAGGGCCTGAAGCTCACTGACTCTACGAGCCGAGGTAACTGCCACCAAGAAAATGACCTTCCAGGTCAAGTACTTCGGATGGCAGGAATTCAGTGGCTCGAAAGGAGGTTTCATCAGCTGGGTGAGAACGACATTGAGATCCCATGACACTGTAGGAGGCTTGACAGGGGGCTTTGACAAAAGCAAACCTCTCATGAAGCGAACAACTAAAGGCTGTCCTGAGATCGGCTTACCTTCCACTTGGTAATGGTATGCACTGATTGCACTAAGGTGAACCCTTACGGAGTTGGTCTTCAGACCAGACTCAGACAAGTGGAGAAGGTATTCAAGCAGGGTCTGTGTAGGACAAGAGCGAGGATCTAGGGCCTTGCTGTCACACCAGACGGCAAACCTCCTCCAATGAAAGAAGTAACTTCTCTTAGTGGAGTCTTTCCTGGAAGCAAGCAAGATGCGGGAGACACCCTCTGGCAGACCCAAAGAGGCAAAGTCTACGCCCTCAACATCCAGGCCGTGAGAGCCAGGGACTGGAGGTTGGGATGCAGAAGAGCCCCTTCGTCCTGCGTGATGAGGGTCGGAAAACACTCCAATCTCCACGGTTCTTCGGAGGATAACTCCAGAAGAAGAGGGAACCAGATCTGACGCGGCCAAAAGGGAGCAATCAGAATCATGGTGCCTCGGTCTTGCTTGAGTTTCAACAAAGTCTTCCCCACCAGAGGAATGGGAGGATAAGCATACAGCAGACCTTCCCCCCAATCCAGGAGGAAGGCATCCGACGCCAGTCTGCCGTGGGCCTGAAGCCTGGAACAGAACTGAGGGACCTTGTGGTTCACTTGAGATGCGAAGAGATCCACCAGGGGGGTGCCCCACGCCTGGAAGATCTGTCGCACCACACGGGAATTGAGCGACCACTCGTGAGGTTGCATAATCCTGCTCAACCTGTCGGCCAGACTGTTGTTTACGCCTGCCAGATATGTGGCTTGGAGCACCATGCCTTGACGGCGAGCCCAGAGCCACATGCTGACGGCTTCCTGACACAGGGGGCGAGATCCGGTGCCCCCCTGCTTGTTGACATAGTACATGGCAACCTGATTGTCTGTCTGAATTTGGATAATTTGGTGGGACAGCCGATCTCTGAAAGCCTTCAGAGCGTTCCAGATCGCTCGCAACTCCAGAAGATTGATCTGTAGATCGCTTTCTTGGAGGGACCACCTTCCTTGGGTGTGAAGCCCATCGACATGAGCTCCCCATCCCAGGAGAGACGCATCCGTGGTCAGCACTTTTTGCGGCTGAGGAATTTGGAAGGGACGTCCCAGAGTCAAATTGGAGCAAATCGTCCACCAATACAGGGATTCGAGAAAACTCGTGGACAGGTGGATCACGTCCTCTAGACCCCCGGCGGCCTGATACCACTGGGAGGCTAGGGTCCATTGAGCAGATCTCATGTGAAGGCGGGCCATGGGAGTCACATGAACTGTGGAAGCCATGTGGCCCAGCAATCTCAACATCTGCCGAGCTGTGATCTGCTGGGACGCTCGCACCCGCGAGACGAGGGACAACAAGTTGTTGGCCCTCGCCTCTGGGAGATAGGCGCGAGCCGTCCGAGAATCCAGCAGGGCTCCGATGAATTCGAGTTTCTGCACTGGGAGAAGATGGGACTTTGGGTAATTTATCACAAACCCCAGTAGCTCCAGGAGGCGAATAGTCATCTGCATGGACTGCAGGGCTCCTGCCTCGGATGTGTTCTTCACCAGCCAATCGTCGAGATATGGGAACACGTGCACCCCCAGCCTGCGAAGCGCCGCTGCTACCACAGCTAGGCACTTTGTGAACACCCTGGGCGCAGAGGCGAGCCCAAAGGGTAGCACACAGTACTGGAAGTGGCGTGCGCCCAGCTGAAATCGCAGATACTGTCTGTGGGCTGGCAGTATCGGGATGTGTGTGTAGGCATCCTTCAAGTCCAGAGAGCATAGCCAATCGTTTTGCTGAATCATGGGGAGAAGGGTGCCCAGGGAAAGCATCCTGAACTTTTCTTTTACGAGATATTTGTTCAGGGCCCTTAGGTCTAGGATGGGACGCATCCCCCCTGTTTTCTTTTCCACAAGGAAGTACCTGGAATAGAACCCCAGCCCTTCTTGCCCGGATGGCACGGGCTCGACCGCATTGGCGCTGAGAAGGGCGGAGAGTTCCTCTGCAAGTACCTGCTTGTGCTGGAAGCTGTAGGACTGAGCTCCCGGTGGACAATTTGGAGGTTGAGAGGCCAAATTGAGGGTGTATCCTTGCCGGACTATTTGGAGAACCCACTGATCGGAGGTTATAAGAGGCCACCTTTGGTGAAAAGCTTTCAACCTCCCTCCGACAGGCAGGTCGCCCGGCACTGACACTTGGATGTCGGCTATGCTCTGCTGGAGCCAGTCAAAAGCTCGCCCCTTGCTTTTGCTGGGGAGCCGCGGGGCCTTGCTGATTCGCACGCTGCTGACGAGAGCGAGCGCGCTGGGGCTTAGCCTGGGCCGCAGGCTGTCGGGAAGGAGGATTGTACCTACGCTTGCCAGAAGTATAGGGAACAGTCTTCCTTCCCCCGAAAAATCGTCTACCTGTAGAGGTAGAAGCTGAAGGCTGCCGGCGGGCGAACTTGTCGAATGCGGTGTCCCGCTGGTGGAGAGACTCTACCACCTGCTCGACTTTTTCGCCAAAAATGTTATCCGCACGGCAAGGCAAGTCCGTAATCCGCTGCTGGACTCTATTCTCCAGGTCGGCGGCACGCAGCCATGAGAGCCTGCGCATCACCACACCTTGAGCAGCGGCCCTGGACGCAACATCAAAAGTGTCATAAACTCCTCTGGCCAGGAATTTTCTGCACGCCTTCAGCTGCCTGACCACCTCCTGAAAAGGCTTGGCTTGCTCAGGGGGAAGAGCATCAACCAAGCCCGCCAACTGCCGCACATTATTCCGCATGTGTATGCTCGTGTAGAGCTGGTAAGACTGGATCTTGGACACGAGCATAGAGGAATGGTAGGCCTTCCTCCCAAAGGAGTCTAAGGTTCTAGCGTCCTTGCCCGGGGGCGCCGAAGCATGTTCCCTAGAACTCTTAGCCTTCTTTAGGGCCAAATCCACAACTCCAGAGTCATGAGGCAACTGAGTGCGCATCAGCTCTGGGTCCCCATGGATCCGGTACTGGGACTCGATCTTCTTGGGAATGTGGGGATTAGTTAATGGCTTGGTCCAGTTCGCAAGCAATGTCTTCTTCAGGACATGGTGCAAGGGAACAGTGGACGCTTCCTTAGGTGGAGAAGGATAGTCCAGGAGCTCAAACATTTCAGCCCTGGGCTCGTCCTCCACAACCACCGGGAAGGGGATGGCCGTAGACATCTCCCGGACAAAGGAGGCAAAAGACAGACTCTCGGGAGGAGAAAGCTGTCTCTCAGGAGAGGGAGTGGGATCAGACGGAAGACCCCCAGACTCCTCGTCAGAGAAATATCTGGGATCTTCCTCTTCCTCCCACGAGGCCTCACCCTCGGTGTCAGACACAAGTTCACGGACCTGTGTCTGCAACCTCGCCCTGCTCGACTCCGTGGAACCCTGTCCACGCTGGGGGCGTCGAGAGGTAGACTCCCTCGCCCGCATCGGCGAAGCTCCCTCCGCCGACGTAGTCGGGGAGCCTTCCTGGGAGGTGGCCGCGGTCGGTACCGCACGCGGTACCGACGTCGGGGACCTCAACCTGGGCGATGGGCCAGCCGGCGCCACGCTCGACGGTACCGGTGGCGCAAGCACCGCCGGTACCGGAGGGGTAGGGCGCAACAGCTCTCCCAGAATCTCTGGGAGAACGGCCCGGAGGCTCTCGTTTAGAGCGGCTGTAGAGAAAGGCTGAGAGGTCGATGCAGGCGTCGACGTCAGTACCTGTTCCGGGCGTGGAGGCTGTTCCGGGCTGTCCAGAGCGGAGCGCATCGACACCTCCTGAACAGAGGGTGAGCGGTCCTCTCGGTGCCGATGCCTGCTGGGTGCCGAATCCCTCGGCGACCCAGAGCTCTCGGTGCCGACACGGGGAGGAGACCGGTGTCGATGCTTCTTCGATTTCTTCCGAAGCATGTCACCGGAGCTCCCCGGCACCGACGAGGAGGACGTCGAATCCACCCGTCGCTTCCTCGGGGCCGAGACGGAAGAGGGTCGATCTCGGGGGGGCTGTACCGCAGGAGCCCTCAGGGTAGGCGGAGACCCACCCGAGGGCTCACCGCCACCAGCAGGGGAATGGACAGCCCTCACCTGCACTCCACCCGATGCACCACCGTCCGACGACATCAGCAGACGAGGTCCTGGTACCACCGACGTCGATGCAGCTATCCGATGTCTCGGCGCCGATGCAGAGGCCCGATGCCTCGATGCACTCGATGCAGGGGCGGCCGAGGAAGATGGTCTGGACGCTGACGACGTCGATGCACTCGAAGATCCCGGTGCCGATGCCGACGAAGAGCCCGAGAACAACACGTTCCACTGGGCTAGTCTCGCTACCTGAGTCCGCCTTTGAAGCAGGGAACACAGACTGCAGTTCTGAGGGCGGTGCTCGGCCCCCAGACACTGAAGACACGACGAGTGTCGATCAGTGAGCGAGATAACCCGGGCGCACTGGGTGCACTTCTTGAAGCCGCTGGAAGGCTTCGATGTCATGGGCGGAAAAATCACGCCGGCGAAATCAAAAGCCGAAATGGCGAAAATCGAAGCACCAAATTTAGAGGGAGAAAAAATCTCGACCGAGGCCGAAAAAAGGCCTACCCCGACGACGAAAGAAAACTTACCGGGGCAAAAAAGCTGGAAGTACGGGGAGGATTTACACGAAACCCGGCGGGGGGTTTCCGGAGCACTTCCCGACTAGGACAAAGCTTTCCCGAAGGAAAAAAACACGTTCAAACAAATTGGACGCGCGAGGTCGACTTTCCGGGGCTCGACACGGCGAAAACACGACCGTACCGAGTGCGGACAAAAGAAGACTGGCCGGCTCGAGCCGGTTTCGGGCGGGAAGACGGCCGCGCATGCGCGGTGCGCGCGGGCGCGCGAGGGCTAGCAAAGGACTTTGCTAGTGAAGTTTCCGATTGGAGGGGCTGCCGTGGACGTCACCCATCAGTGAGAACAAGCAGCCTGCTTGTCCTCGGAGAATCTGCTATATGCATTTCCTACAGAAAATGCTACAGAAGACAGACCAAGACTCGGCCCACATCATCTTGATAATGCTATATTGGCCTTGCCAAATTTGGTTTCTCTTACGACTACAATTCAGTCAGGAACCACCTATTTGCCTCCCACTTATACCACATTTTATCACTCAACATCAAGGCAATATGATACATCCCAACCTTCAGTCTTTGGCTCTGACAGCCTTGAAAGCAGATTGTACAACTCACTTGATATCCCACCAGCCATCCAATCAGTGCTCTTGGCATCAAGGAGAGACTCTATCAGAAGATCATACTGTTTGAAATGGAAGCTATTTGCGAACTGGTGCATTTCTAATCATTATGACCCATTCTCTTGCTCAGCTGTAATTTTACTACAGTACTTACTACACCTTTCATACGCTGGCTTTAGTATGTCTTCAGTGAGAATTCAAGTGCAATAGAAGCTTATCACAATCATATTGATGCCAGTCCTATATCAAAGTATCCATTAATAATTCAATTTATGAAAGGCCTCACAAACCAACACCCACTAATGAAACATCCTACACCACAATGAGATCTCAACATGGTTCTAGAGGCTTTAAGAAAGTTGCCTTTTCAGCCTCTGAGTACTTTTCTAATAGCCATTACTTTGGCAAGGTGGATTGTAGAGCTTCAAGCTTTAGTTGCTCTTCATCCATACCAACAACTTTTTCCGGATAAAATAGTTCTATATACTTATTCAAAATTCCTCCCAAAAATAGTTTTGAAATTTCATCTCAACCAATCCATCTCCTTAACAGTTTTCTATCCTCCTCCTGATCAAACTGAATGCCAGATTTTACATGCACTAGACTGTAAAAGAACCATTCAAAATTATTTGTAAAGAACAAGCCGTCCTTCTCAACTGTTTTTTGTCATACAACCCAAACAAACCGGGTATTCTAGTTAACCAAAGAACTCTATCAAACTGGACAGCAATTTGGTCCTCCTTATATACTTTTGATAGATATTACTGTTTAGAACAAGCTTTATCTCACGATGCAACATTGCAACAAGTGCTCATTTTCAAAGCACACAGACTTACAAGTTGCACAGAAACCTATGTAACTTTGTAAGTCTATATGCTGTGAAAATAAGCCTTTTAACGTTTCAACCAACCACCTCCTGCTGTGTTTAAAGGTTGCCAATTTTTAATAAAGTTCAAATTCATCATCATATCATTGTTCAGTGTATTCTTTATGGCAACCCTCAGTTTGTGACTCTCCACTTGTGTGGCTGTTGTGATCCTGCTTGTCCATGAAGAAAATAAAGTTGCATACCTGAGTGTTCTCCATGGACAGCAGGATCCAACAGCCACACAACCCCGCCCACCCAACCCAGAGTTGAAGCACGCTTGGAAAAGAAATGTCATTTTCAGGGCAGATGGCTTGGGCGGGAACGTTGGAGCATGCACAGAAGCCTCTGTCAAAGGTTTCTGAGCTAAGGACAACAGACCACATGGCACCTTCACCAGGTAACATCACCCACATGTGTGGCTGTTGGCTCCTGCTGTCCACAAAGAACACCCATTACAGGTATGCAACTTTATTATCTATGTATGCCAATGTCAAATTATGCTAGTATTGTATAATTGAATCTTGGTGCCCAGATACTGTTATAGAACTAACACTCACTGCATGGCACCAAGGTGCTTATATTGTAGCCCCTTGTTATAGAATTGCCCCCAAAATGCCGGAAAATGACTTTGAGAAAGTTAGAAACTCAATATGTATCATATAATTTTGAAAAAATTGCAGCAGGAAACGGGGGACTATACACATAACCTTCATTTTTTTATACAATGATTCAACCTGCAGCTGTTACGCCTCCGTTCAGTATCTGGTTCCCTTCTGCATCCCTCACATGTCCATACACATCTGCCTTATGCACCAAATAGATCTTCTTCTGTTGATCATAATCCAAGACACCCACACTGCACCATTGATATGTCAAATTACGACTTTTTGGATCCTCTGAGAAAAAAAAGGAATAATGAAAGTAAGTATATTCTTTGCCTATCAGACTTTGGAATAGAATGAATTCAATAATGTTTTTAAAACTCATTCACTTTGGACACAGTAATCTAATTCAAGTTTCTTTCCTTTTCTTATGAACATTGCCCAGAGCCCACCCCATGAATATATTCTCATCTACATTAAGTTGCATTCTTTAGGACTAATTTTAAAAGAAGACATCTATGTGAGAAGTCCAATAAGGAATCTATTTCAAACTTATTTTATAAATGCTACTTAGGGTCTAAGTAGTTTTATAAAATAGACACCCACAACCATTCCTAACAGTACACAAATGCACACACACAAAATTGTACCTGCTCTGAAAAAGGCATAAAGGTGTCCATGTACCTGTGTATTTTATAAAATCCACCTCCACGCTGCCCAAACCATGCCCCTGGGAATGCCTATGCACAGAACACATAAAGGTAGGTGCACTCTTTCCATACACTTTTGCATACAAATGTGGTCGTGTAATTTTATAAAAGACTTTTTCAACATGCAAAACAAGCTTTACAAGCAGAAAAAAATTGCTCCTTCATATACCAGACTGCTCCATTTACATAATCAATTTAAAGGATAATATTCAGCTGCTGGCAGTCAGCATTTAAAAAAAAATGTCAGCTGAATTGTGCCTGGAAGTTCTGTTGAAAATACAAGAAAACCAAAAAACATCCACAAATAGATCCAACAAGGAAAACACAGGGGTGGAAGGACACTAAGTACTACTACTACTACTATTTAGCATTTCTACCAGGATGATGTAAAACAGAGGTAGTTTATTTGTCTTCCAATATATTGTAAGGGGTTGCTGAGAGGACGTACTCAAGGAAAGCGAGAGCAGCCCAGGAAGGAGCTAAAGAGGCAGGCACACATCCCTTACAGGCGGTAAGCTCGCCCCCTGGTGGGTAAAAGATTGATTAGAATGAGGAGTAAGGCTAGGGACTACCAACCCTACAATGCACCTGACCCAATACAGGACTCACAGGAAGTGGAGGGGGAGGGGCAGGATTGGGAGATGGTTTCCAATCAGGGGGGATGAGGAGCAGTTGAGGGAGCCCTGGGTGTAGGAGGAAGAGATGGAATGGGATAAAATGGAGGAGACAGAAGGGAGTAAGGAGGAGAGGATAGAGGTGTCTGCATTCGCCCAGGCTGCCGTTGCTAAGGTGAGGGGTTTACTGGCAGCTGTTTTTCCTCAACTGAGTAAAATTGGAAGGAGAGAATTGAGGCAGCTGAGAAAGAATCTATGGCAGCGTGTAACCCAGAGCATTAAGGGAACAGGAGAGTAAAACTGTATGTTGGAATGAACTTTTGATCAGCAGGACAACTGGTAGCTACCTGAAGAGGGATAAGGTGGCATTAAAGTGTAATGAACTTTATTCAGTAAGGTTTGAGATGAACCTCAATTGGGCATTGTGAATGTGAACAAATGTCAAGGGACTTGAGATGAGGCAGTAGCAAGTGCTGTGGAAATGGTGATAACTGAGCTATGGAAATAAAAGAAACATCCGCAGGGTGTGTTTCTGAAGTGACTGGTGTGAGAAGGAATGGGAGAGAATGGGATGTTTGAGATGAATGAATAGGGGGTATTTTAAAAAGCCGACACGTTTATGGGATTACAAAACCTAAGTTGTTAAATCTTTGTTTATTATTGGATGCTGTTCAGGCTATCTATCTACTGTATGGAATTGCTTTTGATACTACCTGCAACATTGTAGATGTGCCTATGTATCGCACTGGTGACAATAAAAATTAATTAAAAAAAAAAAGAAAAATCCTTTTTATGAAATGATGGGAGTTGCTGGTCATTTGTTGAAATACCACTTAAGTGCAGCCTCAGGGAGCGCCTAAACTGAGGAAGACGTGGATGTGTGAGGCAGGCACTGAGGAACAGCCGGTGTCAGAGGAAACAGGAGCCTGCATTGAAGCCTTCCTGCTAAGCAGGGTCAACCTGGGCTGAAGAGTGGAAGGGTTACCTGCTGACAATATACAAGTCTCATCTAGGTGTCCTCAACACAGGCCATGTTTCAGCATAACAGCCTTCATCAGGAGAACACTTAAATAAAACCAAATCATATAAAAACACTGTCAATATTTTACAAAGCATATCATAAAAATATTATAAAAACTAACAATATTATTAAAATGTAACAGAAGTAGAATAACCACACACAGGAGAAGAAGAAGGCACCGTGAATAGTGAAAAATGTACTATTTTAAACCATATGCTTTGTGATGAACACTGTCAGGATTGCTGGACATACTTAGATTAATATGAAATCAGCTTCTGATAACCTCTCTCCCTCAGGAAGCCCTGAGGATGGCAGATGGACCAAATGTTGCCCAGCTGCCTGCTAGCCCTTTGTTTCTCAAGTACCCCTACTTAACATACCTTTGTCCTCTCTCGGCATCTGGGACCAGGGCTCTCTGAGAACAATGAAAGCCAGACAGATAGGCTCCAAAACAAGGGACTTCAAAGATTAAAACCTGTGAAAGTACTTACATTCCTTACATCAGGAAATTAAACTGGAGTTTGCAAAGGAAATAGCTGATAAAGGCTGGGAAGAAAAGAAGTTATTTGATCCCTCTCTGTTCCTGTTAGGTAAATAAGTCAGAGCACATGGCTCTGCTCCTTTCTTTTCTCTGCACACCTATATCTTTAGCTTCCAGAGCACCTGGTTCTGGCCCCCCTTCTCCTTCAGCCCTACCCCAAGGCTCTCCCTCTCTCTTTTCCTCTGAACACCCCTATCCTTACCTTTCTCTCCTGGATTCCCATCTACACATACACACCGATACAGCATTGTAATATTTACCTGTACTAAGTGTTGTGAGCCTATATATTCAAATACAATATACCTTATATATAAACTCATGTGGATTTTGTATTCTTGGGAACCCACTGCCTCTACGGACTGGACCGGGGACCATAACGACAACGAATGCTGACAAACACCACAGTTTAATCATTATGTTAAAGTATCTGCTGAATCTTCTTATAGACGTAAATTTCTTCACAAGCTAGAAAATGGTTCTTAAAAACTCTCATTGTATTACGTTGCTTCAATTATGATTTCACCATAAGGAAGTATGTCTTTGACATTCAGCTGGCTATCATAAGATGTCCCTTATATATTTACATTTAGTTTGACGCTATGGTCAGAGTTTCAACATTTATCATTTAAAGATGTCCAGCATGACATCAGATTATGCCCTTTTAAATTCTTTCAATAGTCTTATATTTTTTCATTAAGTAGAGTTCATATGGGTTTTTAATAAAGGTACACATGACGTTTGACATCAGAATTATTTTTATTCATTTTTAATTTCATGTGGAGATGCAGATTTTACATTTATATCTTATACATGGTGTTTTTGTTACAGCAGACATTAGTACCATTTTCTTGCTTGTGAAGAACTTATGTCTATAAGATTCAGCAGGTACTTTTAATATAATGGTTAAACTGTGGTGTTCATCACAAAGCAATATGGTGTAAAGTAGTACATCTTTCACTATTCACGGTGCCTTATTCTTTTTTTCCTATGTGTGATTATTCTACTTTTGTTACATTTTCATAATATTGTTAGTTTTTTTAATATTCTTTCTAAAATATTGACAGTGTTTTTGTATGATTTTGGATTAATTTAAGTGTTTTCCTGATGAAGGCTGTTATGCTGAAACAAGGCCTGTGTTGAGGACACCTAGCTGGGACTTGAATATATTGGAAGACAAATAAATTATCCCCGGGAATTCTGTGCCAGCACTTATATTTATATCTGGGCAGCGGTACCCAGATAGCTACCCAGTTAATTTTGGACAGCCTTTTTGCTATCCTAAGATAACTGGATAGATATCGGGTTCTACCATTTTAAATTGGAAGTGCCCGGTAAATCCTAGCTCTGTCCTGACTCCGCCCCTGGAGCATGCATCTCAGTAGGCTATTACTCTCCACTCTGCAATTTGTTCCTACCATGTCTCTCACCATCTCAAGAGTTCTCCTTGGTTTCGTCCTGATTTACACCTCCTTAAACATCAGGCTAGATGTGTTGAACACAAATGGCATAAACACCTTAGTCGATCTTCTTACCTTCACCTTAAAGGAGTATGTGCTCTTTATACTTCTACTGTGAAGCGAAGTACTATAATAACCTGATCAGCTCTTCCTCTAACTGCTCTAAGGTTGTCTTTAAGATCATGAAACAGATTTCTTCCTTGGGTCAAGACTCTGTTATTCCCTTCTCCCTCTCAGCTGATTCCTTAGCCTCTAGGTTTTCTGCAAAGATTATAAATCTCTGTCACTCAGTATCCTTAATAGCTACTTCCTCAGTTACAACCACATCACTTCCACCTGATACTGGGCCACTACCACTCTCAACATCAATCTGTAGATCTCTATATCCTACTTGAGAAAACTTCAATCTGTCTTCTCTTGCCTTCATTAATAAGCTTCTCTGCTCATCTCGCTTGACTACATCTCTTTTTGATCCTATTCCAGGTATTGGCTCAAGCTTCCTAAACACTGTCTTCTTCCATTCATTTTATCTGATGACTCAACACCTAACAACTGAAAAAAAAGCTATTGTTCATCCAACTTTAAAGAAAGCTTCTATAGACTGTCAGAGCCTAACAACTATAGGCCCATCTGTAACTTACCTTTATTAACCAAACTTACTGAGAGGTTTGTGTCATGCCAATTGCTACAACACCTAAATGGATCATATATTTTGCACCCTTTTCTGTCTGGACTTCAGGCCGTACAATAGCACTGAGACTCTACTTACTGCACTGATTCTCTCCATACAGGTTTTGAACAAGACAAGGTCACTCTTGCCATTTCATTGGATCTCAGCTCTGCTTTGATCTTGTTGATCACTAGTTTCTTAATCACTAGACTTGCCTCCTTAGGCTTCTCTGCTGTTGTTCTCAGTTGGTTTAAATCCTTCCTCGCCAATCCTGTCTACTTTGTTACCATATCTTCAAGTATTCCCTATTATCTTCCCTGTAGTGTACTGCAAGGCTCTGTCCTTGCCCCTGTCCTCTTTAATATCTTCCTGAGCCCCCTCTTTATTCTTATTCAGCACCACAACACAGTTTTAATTATGCAGATGATATGCTCTCTTAACTTTGCTCTGTCTTAACATTGTCAATAATCAATCTTGTTTAGATACAGTTTCCTCCTGGCTTTATGAAAAATATTTGATTTTAAAATTAAATTCTGAAAAACTTCTGCGTGCTGTTAATCGGCCACTTGTTTTTTCCTCAGTTTACCCTTTACTCTCTGGCGTCAGTTCCTCTGGTAATATGTTAAACGTTAACATATTGGATTTCCTGTGTGTACTTACTCCAAAGCCAACATCAAATTTGATCATATTATGATCATTGTTACCAAGCAGCCCCAGCACCATTACCTCTTGCACCAGTTCATGTACTCCACTAAGGACTAGGTCTACAATTTTTCCTTCTCTTGTTAGATCCTGTACCAGCTACTCCCTAGTATGCCCTGATGTTACAAGTACCCAGTCAATATCGGGGTAATTGAAATCACCCATTATTACTGAGTACCCTATTTTGTTAGCCTCCCTAATTTCTCAAAACATTTCCACATCCGTCTGTTCATCCTGGCTAGGTGGAGTGGAGGAGTGACCTAGTGGTTAGAGCACCAGTCTTGCAATCCAGAGGTGGCCAGTTCAAATCCCACTGCTGCTCCTTGTGATGTTGAGCAAGTCACTTAACCCTCCATTGCCTCAGCTACAAACGTAGATTGTGAGCCCTCCTGGGACAGAGAAATATCCAGTGTACCTGAATGTAACTCACCTTGAGCTACTACTGAAAAAGGTGTGAGCAAAATCTAAATAAATAAATAGGTGGACGGTAGTACAATCCTATCACTGTTCTATTCCACACATTAAGACACCGGAACTCTGACTGTCTCTTGGGCCCTGCGCGTAAAATGGGTAGCACTTTGGAAAATGCTACCCTGGAGGTTCTGGATTTGAGCTTTCTACCTAAGAGTCTAAATTTGGCTTCCAGAACTTCTCTCCCACATTTTCCTATGTCACTGGTACCCACACGTAGCAAGACAGCTGTCTCCTCCCCAGCACTATCTAAAATCCTATCTAGGTGATGCATGAGGTCCGCCACCTTCGCACCAAGCAGGCAAGTAACCAGGCGATCCTCACATCCACCAGCCACCCAGCTATCTACATGCCTAATAAGCGAATCACCAACTACAACAGCTGTCCTAACCCTTCCCTCCTGGGCAGTAGCTCCTGGAGACACATCCTCGGTGTGAGAGGATATTGCATCCCCTGGTGTGCTGGTCCTGGCTACAGGATTACTTCCAGCTGCACCAGGGTGATGCTATCCTTTTAGAAGACCTCCCTCCTCCAAGGCAGCATAGGGGCTGCCAGACTGGAGCTGGGATTTCTCTACAGCATCCCTGTAGGCCTCCTCTATGTACCTCTCTGTCTCCCTCAGCTCCACTAAGTCTGCTACTCTAGTCTCAAGAGAACAGACTTGTTCTCTGAGAGCTAGAAGCTCTTTGCATCAAGCACACACATATGACCTCTCACAAACTGGTATAAAAGATAGCACTTTATTCACAGACTCGACACAGTACTGTGTTTCGGCCACAGGCCTGCCTCAGAAGTCTTAAGAGATCCTTGATACTTGGAAGCGATCTCGATATCGGGTGGTCTTAATAAAGACCTTTGTGGTACCTTTTATACCGGTATCCCGTTTCTCTGGAGTCATTGGTCCACTTCCCACTTCCCTTTGAAAGTTTGTGTTTTCGTGGGAGTTAGTGTTCATCCACTCAGGTGGATCACCCCTTATGTAATTCTCTCACCAACTGGGACATAATCAAAGATGAGACACTCAATGCAAAAGACTCGATTGCATCCCTCTTGCTGCTGGACTACTGTCTGCATCTTAGTATTATAGAGTTGTTTAACTAAAACTTCTTAAGGTACTCGGGATATAAGATGAATATAAAAAGAGTCTTAAAGATGTAATTTATTTAGTGTTTGCTTCTCAGAACTAAACGATCAAAACTCTAATGAAAATTCCCCTCTTGTCCTAATTAGAATAATTGACTATAAATTAAGAGTTGAGCTAGGGGTGGGTGGGAATGAGGACTGACTCTGGGCAAGTCACTTAACCCTCCATTGCCCCATGTAATCTGCATTGAGCCTGCCATGAGTGGGAAAGCGCGGGGTACAAATGTAACAACTAGGTCCTACTGTGACTTCTAGAGACTAAATGCTGTGACAGAAAATTTAACTTTTAAAACTATGGGGAAAAGGTTTGTACACTATAAGGCTTATTTTCAAAAGAGAAGGGCGCCCATCTTTCGACACAAATCGGGAGATGGGCATCCTTCTCTCAGGGTTGCCTAAATCGGCATAATCGAAAGCCAATTTTGGGTGTCCCCAACTGCTTCCTGTCTCGGGGTCGACCAAAGTTCCCGGGGGCGTGTTGGAGGCGTAGCGAAGGCGCGACTGGGGCATGCCTAACAGATGGGCGTCCTCGAGCAATAATGGAAAAAAGAAGGGCATCACTGATGAGCACTTGGCCGACTTTACTTGGTCCATTTTTTCTTACGACCAAGCCTCAAAAGGGTGCGCAAACTGACCAGATGACCACCGGAAGGGAATCGGGGATGACCTCCCCTGACTCCCTCAGTGGTGACCAACCCCCTCCCACCCTGAAAAAAAACAACTTTAACAACTTTTTTTTGCCAGCCTGAAATGTCATACTCAGGTCCATCGCAGCAGTATGCAGGTCCCTGTGAGAGGAGGTATGTGTGTGTCAGCGGAAGCATAGCCAAGGCGTGGACGTCCTTCTTTCAAACATTTTGGACGTCCTGAACTGCCCCCTCCCCTCCCACAGGGATGGCCAAATTTCAAGGGAGTGAAGTGGAGTGGAGGAGGGGTCTAGTGGTTAGAGCACTGGTCTTGCAATCCAGAGATTGCCGGTTCAAATCCCACTGCTGCTACTTGTGATCCAAAATCCAAATAAATAAATAAAGGGGGTGTCGGAGGCATAGCAGGCATGGACGTCCTTCTCACAGAAACATCCAGGCATGGATGTCCTTCTCACAGAAACATCCACATTTTGGACGTCCTCAACTCCTCTTTTAAACCCAATCTTTAGTTTACCAAGCACAGAATAAAATAATGTCACTTACCCACAGAAATGTCCTCTCCTCTCAGAACATTTTGACAACTTCCCCCTAAATCCTCAAGGCATACCTTGTACCCTTCCTGCCAAATATTTTTCTATTTCTTCCTGTTCACACAATCATAGCATCCATCATCCATCCAATCCTACTTGTGTGTCATTCTTTTTCTTTCCAATCTGCTTCTTGTGTACCTGGATAAATAATTTATTCTATCCCTTTTATTTTTCAAGTAAAGGTAAGATGTATGGTATGAAAGCGAGAGCTTTAGTTTAATAGATGTTTCTATTTTTTCTCGATGTTAAGTTTGTAGGTATTCACTAATCAGCTACTGGTCACTATGCTGATGAACACCACCAAACAACCATCATCTACATTCCAAAAAAATAATAGTTATGTCACCAGACTGAATAAAGTTAACGTTTGTAGATAGCCAGACAAAACCCATGACTTGAATATCTTTCTCAGCTCCTTGGCTAAATTTAGTGTGGTAACACATTGCCCATACAAAACTTGGCAAGATAAAATGAGATGGTGCTGGCGGTACAGTTTAACTTGGTCTAGACAGAGTAGATATTCAGTGCTGTCGAGTCAAAGGTACCGAGGTGATGCAGGCCACACAACAAGTAGGCCCAATATTAACCAGATAATTTTTTCTGGGTATGTATAGCTAAAAGCTTATCCAGATAGGTTCTAATGAATATCATAACAACATTACTGCTATACTGGGACAGACTGAAGGTCCATCAAGCCCTGTTTCCAATAGTGGCCAATCCAGGTCACAAGTACTTTGCAAGATCCCAAAATAGTAAGATTTTATACTGCTTATCCCAAGTCCATCTTATTAATGGCTTATGGACTTTTCTTTTCAGAAATTATCTAAACTTTTAAAAACCCTAAGTAGCTAACTGCTTTTACCACATTCTCTGACAACAAATTACACAGTTTAATTACACATTGAGTGAAGAAATATTTTCTTCGATTCATTTTAAATGTACTTCTTAGTCTTCATTGCATGCTCCCTAGTCCTTGAATTTTTGGAAACAGTAAACAAGTGATTCATGTCTACCCGTTCCACTCCACTCACTATTTTATAGATCCCTATCATACCTCCTCTCAGCCATCTCTTCTCCAAGCTGAAGAGCCCTGGCCTCTTTAACCTTTCCTCATAGGGAAGTCATCCCATCCTCTAGCATTTTCGTTGCCCTTCTCTATACCTTTTCTAATTCTGCTATACCTTTTTTGAGATGTAGTGACCAGATTTGCACACAGTATTCGAGGTGCAGTCACATCATTTTTATTTTACTTTCCTTTCCTAATAATTCCTAACATTCTATTTGCTTTCTTATCCAAAGCTGCAACCTGAACATAGGGTTTCAATGTACCATCAACGATGGCACCTAGATCTTTTCCCTTGGCGGTGACTCCTAGTGTGGAATTTTGCACCATGTAGCTATAGTTTGGGTTCCTCTTTCCAATTTGGACCACTTTTCACTCACTCACTCACATTAAAAGGGGCATTTTTGATATGACATCTAAATCCGATTTTGGACAGTTTGCTGAAAACGTCCAAAAATCAAGTGGCAAACATAGCGATTTTCAAACCTGAAAAACATCTATCTTTATGTTTCAAAAATGGCTATTTCCTAAACATTTTGTGTTCAGTGTGTTTTTACTTTGTGACCATTTTTGAAAAAAAAAAAATGCCAAAGAAAAAAATGCACAAAAACAAGCCATTGGGACATATGGGAGGCCAGCAGTCTTAGTAGACTGGCCACACAGACATCCCAGCCGAGCAGTGGGTGTAGTAGTGGACTTCACATAAAAGGTTCCAGGTACACATCTCACTGTTACCCCCTCATATTGTATTGGGAGCCCTCAAAATCTCACCAAAAATCTACTGTACGCCACTACAATAGCCCTTATGGCTGCAGGTGTTACCTATATGTGAGTACAATAGGTTTTTGGTGGGCTCACACTTTCCACCACAAATGTAACAGAGTGAGATATGGGCCTGGATCTCCTTCTCTACAATGCACTGCACCGACCACTAGGCTACACCAGGGAACTGCTTGCTGCTCTAACAAGACTGGCCAGAACATCTGATGCTGTTACGTTCCTCACCTGAGTTGCGGTCCGCGCGGCCAATTAGCCTTCGAGTCTTGTCCCGGCGGCGAGAGCTGGCCATGCGGACTGTCGGCAGCAGTCTTCTGTGGTCCGGTTCCGATGGCCAGCTATGTCGCTCCGGCCATGGGCGTTGGTCCAGCTGATTGTTTGGACGGCCATCGTGCGTTGGTTGGGCAGGCCGTCCACGTGGTCTGACGGCGTTCCAGAAGTCACGCCGGTTTCCGGTGTGGGTAGCTCGCATGGCCTCGTTGCACGGGATTGAGTGCCTTGCTCGAGGTTCCACCCTTTTCCCTTGCAGGCACCGATCTGGAGCGTTCGCGGCAGCTGTCTGTGGTTACTGCTGATGCGAGGACTACTTAAGGCCGGCAGTTCCTTGCATATCTTGCTTTGGCTTCTATGCTTATAGAGGTTTGGTGCTCATCTCATGCGCTCCATTGCTTTACTTGCCTACCGTTACTTGACCTTTGGACTGGACCTGATATTCATTGCTTTGCTGCCTGCCCTGACCTTCGGACTGAACCTGATATTTGTTGCTTCACTGTCTGCCCTGACCTTTGGACTGGACCTGATACTCGTTGCTTTGCTGCCTGCCCTGATCCTTGGACTGAACCTGATACTTGTTACTTGCTGCCTGCCCTGATCTCTGGACTGGACTGGCTCACCCTTTGAATCTTTGCCCGCCTTGCTTCTAGCCTGGTCCGGCCGGCCCAATCCCGTCCGGTTCCTGAAGTCCTGGTGGCCACCTGCACCTGGGGGCTCAACCCCTGGGGAACGGTGGTCACTTCCCAGGTGAATCTAGGGGTTGTCCGGCTGCCTGACCGAGCGCGGCACAACTCAACTCACCATGGTCAGTCGGGGCACAAGAGCTCACTGCTCGAGTCACAACAGGATCATAACAGATGCTGTCATAGAGGCTGCTATGTACTGTTGCTTTCATGTCTTTGAGGGGTGGGAGGGGGTCAGTGACCACTGGGGGAGTAAGGAGGGAAATGTCTTAATCCCTCCAGTGCCCATCTGGTCATTTAGGACACCTTTTTGTGACTTGCCATAATTGAAACAGGTCTACACCAAATTGTCTAACTTTTAGCCCTGAATGTTTTTGTTTTGTTCCACAATTTGTTCCCAACTCATGCCCCCAACATGCCCCCTTGTGATTTGGATGCACTGCAGATGAACTGCATAGAAAAATGTCTTAAAAATGTGTCTCAACAATAGCGATTTGGACGTTTTGGACAAAAAAAAAAAGTCCATCTACCACTTTGTGCCATTTTTTGAACATTTTTCTGTTTCAAAAATGAGCTCTTAAATGTCAAATGGATACCCACATAACGTTATCTGGATAACTTTATCCAGATAACTTTGCCACTTGCTGACCTGCTGAAAATAACTATAACTCCTAAACGTAATTAAAAGTAAATAAACAAATGTTATATAAGTAAAATACACATCCTGTCACAGATTACTGGTTACTTTTCACTAATATGTTCAAGATTCATAGCCTATAATTAATTAAATATTCACATTCTAGTTCACATTTAAAGTGAATATTGTTCCTAAATGTTTGAGTTTCACCTCTGTATTTCTAGTGCATATCAGAAAGTTAATCTATGTATAGTGTCCTAGTTTTGGCCTCACCACAGCTTCTGAGTACAAATGTATTGTATAAATAGACAAGTCGTCCTGATTTTTTACTGTCTTGGGCTATTTCTTGCTGCCCTGCTAACCTGCTCTCCTGTACATGTTGATGCTGAAGTATTGGAAATATAGATTCCATTGTTTTTAACACTCTATGAACACTATTTACCATGTCCCAAGATGTCATTCACAGGGAGCAGTGCTTTGGCAGGTACAGGTTTCCTGTCACAGGAACCTGGCTCATACCCTAGCCCAATCCACTCCTTTGGAATGCGGCAATCAAATTCCTCATCATCAAACACCTGAAAAGGGGTGAAATTGGTCAGGAAAAAGAGAAAACAGGTCTTAACTTATAGGTTACTTTATATCAACGTGCTTCACTTCTCAGTTCCCAGTATCTGACCACATCATTCTATCCCATGGCCAAAATAGCATCAAGTAATTCATCAGACTGAAGTTAATGAAATAAGCACAATTATTACCCTCACATCCATAGTAACATAGTACATGATGGAAGATAAAGATCCGCACAGTCTATCCAACAAGGCGGCCAGAGCCACACCTGTCACTCTGTGGAGGTTACTTACGCTCCATCACTATCAAATACTGGCATTACAAATAGGGCTGTCAGCAATTTTATCACAATATCAACCAGTTATATTTGATGAATTTTTACCTTTTTTTAACTAGGCAAACAGTAATTATTAGGACAATTTGATCAGAGCCTATATTGCGGAATGCTTATAAAATAATAATAAATAATTGATTGCCTTATAAAGGGTAAAGGGTCATGGATTTGATATACCACCTTTCTGTGGTATAACGAAAGTGGTTTATATATATTATATGGAGGTACTTTCTCTGTTCCTAGTTGGCTTGTAATCTAAGTTTTTGTATCTGGGGCAATCAAGGGTTAAGAAACTTGGCAGTCATTTTAGAAGTGTTATTCATGTTTTAAACATGGATATCCTGGCTCATCAACATCTAAACCCCCAAAATATGTAAAGCACAATCTCAGAACAGGTCGGAGCTAAATGTAGATGCAGTGAAAGCGTAGAAAATGACCAAAGGTGTGTTGTGCGCCAGGGACATGTCATGGGCAGTGTAGCATGGCATTCTCAATGTCAATGTCCATGGAATACAATGCATTTGTGCTGCCACCATGCATCTCAATCTGGATGATGGTGGTGGGGAGCACTCTGGGTGTTGGTGTTGGAAAATCTAGACCAGGGGTTTTCAAACCAGTCCTCAGGACATACCTAGCCAATTAGGTTTTCAAGATATCCACAGTGAATATGCATAGGATAAATGTACATGCCCTACCTCCATTGTATGGAAATGTCTCTCATGTACAGTGGGGGAAATAAGTATTTGATCCCTTGCTGATTTTGTAAGTTTGCCCACTGACAAAGACATGAGCAGCCCATAATTGAAGGGTAGGTTATTGGTAACAGTGAGAGATAGCACATCACAAATTAAATCTGGAAAATCACATTGTGGAAAGTATATGAATTTATTTGCATTCTGCAGAGGGAAATAAGTATTTGATCCCCCACCAACCAGTAAGAGATCTGGCCCCTACAGACCAGGTAGATGCTCCAAATCAACTCGTTACCTGCATGACAGACAGCTGTCGGCAATGGTCACCTGTATGAAAGACACCTGTCCACAGACTCAGTGAATCAGTCAGACTCTAACCTCTACAAAATGGCCAAGAGCAAGGAGCTGTCTAAGGATGTCAGGGACAAGATCATACACCTGCACAAGGCTGGAATGGGCTACAAAACCATCAGTAAGACGCTGGGCGAGAAGGAGACAACTGTTGGTGCCATAGTAAGAAAATGGAAGAAGTACAAAATGACTGTCAATCGACAAAGATCTGGGGCTCCACGCAAAATCTCACCTCGTGGGGTATCCTTGATCATGAGGAAGGTTAGAAATCAGCCTACAACTACAAGGGGGGAACTTGTCAATGATCTCAAGGCAGCTGGGACCACTGTCACCACGAAAACCATTGGTAACACATTACGACATAACGGATTGCAATCCTGCAGTGCCCGCAAGGTCCCCCTGCTCCGGAAGGCACATGTGACGGCCCGTCTGAAGTTTGCCAGTGAACACCTGGATGATGCCGAGAGTGATTGGGAGAAGGTGCTGTGGTCAGATGAGACAAAAATTGAGCTCTTTGGCATGAACTCAACTCGCCGTGTTTGGAGGAAGAGAAATGCTGCCTATGACCCAAAGAACACCGTCCCTACTGTCAAGCATGGAGGTGGAAATGTTATGTTTTGGGGGTGTTTCTCTGCTAAGGGCACAGGACTACTTCACCGCATCAATGGGAGAATGGATGGGGCCATGTACCGTACAATTCTGAGTGACAACCTCCTTCCCTCCGCCAGGGCCTTAAAAATGGGTCGTGGCTGGGTCTTCCAGCACGACAATGACCCAAAACATACAGCCAAGGCAACAAAGGAGTGGCTCAGGAAGAAGCACATTAGGGTCATGGAGTGGCCTAGCCAGTCACCAGACCTTAATCCCATTGAAAACTTATGGAGGGAGCTGAAGCTGCGAGTTGCCAAGCGACAGCCCAGAACTCTTAATGATTTAGAGATGATCTGCAAAGAGGAGTGGACCAAAATTCCTCCTGACATGTGTGCAAACCTCATCATCAACTACAGAAGACGTCTGACCGCTGTGCTTGCCAACAAGGGTTTTGCCACCAAGTATTAGGTCTTGTTTGCCAGAGGGATTAAATACTTATTTCCCTCTGCAGAATGCAAATAAATTCATATACTTTCCACAATGTGATTTTCCGGATTTAATTTGTGATGTGCTATCTCTCACTGTTACCAATAACCTACCCTTCAATTATGGGCTGCTCATGTCTTTGTCAGTGGGCAAACTTACAAAATCAGCAAGGGATCAAATACTTATTTCCCCCACTGTATATCCATTGTGGGTATCTTGAAGATCTGATTGACTAGATATGTCTGAGGACTGGGTTAAGAACCCCCCTGTTATAGACCATAAGCAGCCAGAACGTCTGGGCTGTTGAGGCTTTCCTGCACGAGACACACTGGGGGCAAAGAAGGACCAACAGGCCACATTCTTACACAGTTCCTTGACCTCACTGAAGAGCAGTGCATAGGGAGCTTCTCCTTCAACAAGGCAGTCATTCACCATCTCTGCCAACAAGCGAAGCCTCTCTTCCACACCATCACTCACAGGGAACAACCCATACCCATCCACCTCAAAGTCACCTCTGCACTAGCCTTTCCCATCACTGCAGTGGCTGTTCTGTCAGCCATCATAGTCCTCAGTCAGTTACCCATCTCCCAATGCATCATACAGTTCCTTATAATCTTTCTCACACACACTGCTAACTACATGTTTCAAGTTTATTCAAGTTATTTACTATCCCGCCCATTACATAGAGGAAAAAAGGGGGGGGGGTGACATGAGAACTGAGTGAAAAGAGGGGAAAAAGAGAGAACTACAATGATGAGCAAAAGAGGGAGAGGGGAAAATACATTGGGACAATTGTGCAGTCCTATTTCACAACCCTCAGGGTCTGATCTCAGGTATAAGCTTCAGTAAGAAGGAAAGTTTTTTAAGTTGGACTTGAACTATTGTAATGAGAATTGTAACCTGAGGTGGCCTGGCAGTTTGTTCCAAAGTTCTGGCCTCTGGTCAGAAAAGAGTGTGCCTGGTGGAATCGTTGAAAATATCTTAAGGAGATGGAACTACAAGTCAGTGCTGCTGTGATGATCGTAGTGTTCTGGAGGGGCAGTATGGGATTAGGAGAATACCATGTATAATGAGTTTATCTTGTTGGGCAGACTGGATGGACTGTACAGGTCTTTATCTGCCTTCATTTACTATGTTACTATGTTAGAGAGAAAAAAAGGGTTCACCTGAGTGCTGAATCTCAAAGACAAGAAGAAGTAGTTTGTAGGTGACGCGATATGAGACAGGTAATCAGTGTGCATCCTTCAGGAGAGGCGTAACGTAATCATATTTCCTATGTCCAGTGAGGAGTTTAATGGCTGTACTGTGGATGAATGAAGGTGCTTGAGATCCCACATTCTAATTCTCAGTCTAATCCCCTTGAATATTCTCATAGTCATAGAGGCAACATACAATGACAATTTTATGAAGTTGCCTGCTTCTCCTCTATCCTTGGTGTTATTGACTGCACCCACATGGCCCTCAGGTCCCCCAAAGGGAGAAAGCAAGATTACTATAAAATAAAGGTCTTTCCATTCTCTTAATGTGCAAGTAATGTGCAATGCACAGGAAAAGATCACTGACACCTTTCCATGATTCCCTCAATCCTGCCATGACTCATACATCCTGGCACACTCGGGTATACATTACCACTTCGAGAGCAGAGAGATCACTGGAAGCTGGCTCATAAGTAAGAAGCACACACAAACCCAAAATGTCCTTGTGCAGGAGCCTAGCTCATTATCACCAGGATGCAGGCAGCTGGTGCTGTACCCCATCACACAGCCAAGCTTTCCCACTTTCCCCATGACTATTTTTTCACTCTGTCCATCTCATAAGAACATAAGAATAGCCATACTGGGTCACACCAAAGGCCCATTTAGCCCAGTATCCTGCTTCCAACAGTGGCCAAGCCAGGTCACAAGTACCTGGCAGAAACCCAAATAGTAGCAACATTCCATGCTACCAATCCCAGGGCAAGCAAAGGCTTCCCTCATGTCCATCTCAATAACAGACTATTATGGACTTTTCCTCCAGGAACTTGTCCAAACCTTTTTTAAAACTAGATACACTAATCACTGTTACCACAACCTCTGGCAGCGAGTTCCAGAGTTTAACTGTTCTTTGAGTAAAAAACATGCCCTCCTATTTGTTTTAAAAGCATTTCCATGTAATTTCTTTGAGTGTCCCCTGGTCTTTGTACTTTTTGAAAGAGTGAAAATTTGATTCACTTTTACCTGTTCTACACCACTCAGGATTTAATATACCTCAATCATATCCCCCACTCAACTGTTTCTTTTCCAAGCTAAAGAGCCCTAACCCTATTCTGAATTCCTCATATGGGATGAGTTCCATCTCCTTTATCATTTTGGTCGCTCTTCTTTGAACATTTTCTAAGTCTGCTATATCTTTTTTGAAATACGGCAACCAGAACTGAATGCAATACTCAAAGTAAGGTCATACCATGGCGTGATACAAAGGCATTATAATATTCTTGTATCCTTTTGCTAATGATTCCTACTATCCTGTTTGTTTTTTGGCCACCACCATACACTGGGCAGAAAATTTCAGTGTATTGTCTACAATGACACTTAGATCTTTTCTTGAGTGATGACTCCTAAGGTGGACCCTAGCATCACGTAACTATAATCAGGGCTACCCTCAGAGAATATGGCTGATGGCCCCCATCGTCAGACCCAGCAATAAGGCCAAAGAGTGCTACAACAGGGCACTCTGGGAAACCAGGACCATCATCAAATGCAACTTTGGACTGCATAAGAAGACAGTAGGTGCCTAGATCAAACCAGAAGGGAGCTGCTCTACAACCCAGAAAAGGCCTGCAAAATATTCATAGCCTGCTGTATTCTGCACAACCTGACACTAAATACCACAGAATACCACTTCCTGAGGGACTGCAGCCATAGAACAGTGAAGGAGGAGGAACAGGCACCACCAATAGCACAAAAGCATCCTCATCCACACCAGCATGGCTTTGCAGCAAGGATTGAACTTGTACACTGAGCATTTCTGTGAAGATATATTTGCCATCTCTGAGCAAGTCAAACGTGTATAGACAGTATCCCACAAAACAGAGTTCCTTCCAAATTTCCATCCCCTGTGCATGTCCCCATCACCACCCGTTTGACAACCATGACCATTCCACCATCACCTACCCTACCTTTTCCTCTCCACCCTCACAGGCACACCTTACCCTCAACTGCACAATAAAATCTAGCCTCCTGTCAAAGGCCCATCCTCACCCTTTCATCTTCCTCATTCCCCCAAATCTACCCCCTCCCTCCCCCACCTGTTTCACAACTACTTCTTGCCCTTCTCTCTCCCCTTCTGGGATGTTCCTTCTCCCCTCTTGGACACAGCCAGGTTGTTCATATGCTCTGAACTCTGGGTGGAGCTGTCGGTGTTCTCAGAACTGGAGGAGAAATCTCCAATAACCAGTTCTGCCTCTTTGGCTGCTGCAGCAAATGCAGGGAACACCATGGGTAATCCTGGGTCCTGATGCTGTAGCATTAACTGCTGAGTAGTGGGTGGTGTGCCATACCTGCCCCCTGGACCCCTTGGCACAGGCCCTGAGCATGTGGTAGTAACAGGTCTCTTGGAGGCAGTCCTTGTTGCTTGTTACTTCCCTGCACCCATGGGTATGGCAAGCGGCTGGGGTTCACTGATGGCCATAGTGGGATCAGTGGTGGGATGTCTCTCCCAGGCAGGTGCACTATATTCCAATCTCTCAAAAAGCATTTCCATCTAGAAGGCAGTATGTGCATTACCCACACCATTGCCTCGTACTGCTGCATCTGGTCTGCAACCTATGGCATCTGACACTCCATCACCGCCAGCATGCTGGGCCAGCTTGTAATCCCTCTGCTCTGAACAAGCAGATCGCATGCATGTCACCAGTTCTTGCCAGCATCTTGCAGAGTGTGGTGGGGTTCCACCACCAGCACCGCCATCAGCTGCTGGCTCTGCATTTGCTACAGCATCCATGAAGGATGATGGCACAGGCAACTGGATGGGGGTGGAAGTGTAGCCTAATGGTTACTGCAGTGAGCTGAGAACCTGGGGAACCAGGTTTGATTCCCACTGCAGTTCCTTGTGACTCTGGGCACCTAACCCTCCAGTGCTCCAGGTGTAAAACAAATTGTAAGCCTACTAAGGACAGAGAAAACTGCCTGCATATAATAAATGCAAACCACTTTGGTTGTAATACACAAAGGCAATATATCAAATCCTTGACCCCTCTCTGACCCCAATGGTCTCCCAACTGGTCCACACTAACCACAGGTGGCTTGATGCTTTCTGTTTCACATGTCTCCGGTTAACTCCCATTTGGGTACCTCTGTCTACACATCAACATCTTCTTGAGATGCTGGCTGTTTGGGCACATCTAGCTGTGAGCTCCCCCTACATCCCCCACCCCCGTGAACATTCCCATGAATCCGTCACTAGTGAACCAGGGCATGGCAGCTGAATGAATGGTAACAAGAGCCATAGGCTAGAATTATTGTCAGCAATTTGTTGACAGCATGGGGCCTGAATAAACTGCTACTACTCTTAGCCTGCCACTGGAGGGATACACTTCACAATGGATGTTGATGTGAAGACACAGATTGAAACACACGAGTGATGGTGGAACTTCTCCCAGTAAGATGACACTGGCAGGCCACGCCATTACCCCCCTCTCATGCAGTAACCCAGATGCATGGAAATGGTCCCATTTGCATGACACCATAAATCCTGCTGCAAACAGTATATGATGGACAGAGCAGAGAGCACAGGATTCTGGATGCTTGTGCCACAAGTTATAGTGGGTGAAACATACCACTTGTTCCTGGCTGGCAAGATGTGTCCAGGCAACCAAACACCCACACTGCTTCCTCAAGTGTCTGCAGGACCTGCTGCTCAATGGCGCTCAGCATTTCATTGCTGGATTGGGAGCTGCCACAAGCCTTTGCCTTGGCAGTTCTACAGAGTTCCTTTCACTTTAACTTCAGGTTATCTGTATTCTAGTTATGTGAAAAATTGCATTCAGCTGGTGACAGATCCCAACCCACAATTTTTGTTTTGTATAGTTACTGAGATGTCCTGCCACACCAAAGAGATTCCTTCACTGTTTCAGAACCTCCCTGACCAGCATCCCCACTTTCTCCGAGGTAAAGTTGCTTAGGATCTGTTTCTCATGTTCCCTAAGGCACAAGTCTCAGAGATTGTAAAAGGCGCATGTTTATATGTCATTAGAAAAATCTCAAGGTGGGGACGGTGACATCACGCTGTAAGATGGCGGCATGAGTGAACAGCTCTGCGTGCCCAACGAGAAAAAGCGTAATATACAGCTTCCCCAAGTCAGCTTGATAAAGATATCGGAAGCGCTAGTGAGGACTACAATGGCGGGGAAAGAGTCCTCCGGGCCACGCAAATCACTGAAAGCATTCACTTACCAGCCGCAGTCAGATGGAAGCAAGATGGCGGCCGGGACGAGATCTGCACAGGCCAAAAGCGGCATGCGGGAAGTTGACATGAATGAGATGGCGGTAGAAGGAGACCTCACGGCGAAAGAATTTCATGCGCTTCTCGTAGAGATTCGGGCAGAAGTGAAAGGAGGTCAAGAAGTTGGCTACGGAACTTCGAGGTGAATTTGCGGAAATGGGGCGGCGTGTAGCAGAGGTTGATGAGAGCGTAGATGAACATGAGGCTTTGTGCACGGTGGAGTCAGCTTTCAAAGAACAACAGGACATCTGCAAATCGCTAATGGATAAAGTGGAGGACTTAGAAAATCACGGCAGACGATCGAACATTAGGATTCGAGGTATTCCAGAACAGGCAGAGTACATGGACTGCGAAAAGGTGGTGCAACAAGTTGCCAGCTTGCTACTCTCTGAGGAAAATCATGAGGTGAACCCGAATGATATTAAAATAGATCGGGCTCATAGAGTGTTGACACGCACTTGGGCAAATGTGTTTTTCGGAATACAAGATCAAGATCAAGGAGGCCATTATGAGAAAGGCCCGTAAGAAAGATGCTATCAAATGGGATTTGCTCCCGATCAACATATATCAGGACTTGGCACCAATGACTCTAAAACGTCGAGCGGAATTAAGGAGTTTTACGAGATACCTACGAGATCAAGGAATACCATATCGTTGGCAATATCCATTTGCATTGTCCTATAATGCGGATGGCAATTGGAATCAAATTCAGAATGTGGAAGAAGCACGTGCTACATGGCCAGAGGTGGAGGCGGTTCTGGAGAGATCGGAAAATAATGCAGAGCCTGCAGCACGACCGGCCCATCAGGGGTGGACACAGGTGACAAAGGGTAAGGGGCGCCTTACCCGACAACAATCCAGACAGCTGCAGAAATCTACAACTAAGGATGAACCCTGAACAACGGACTTGGGACGTTATATAGTAGACAAGCTATGGTCAAAGGTGAGAAATGTGTGAAGTTAAAACACTGCAGAAGTTGGTTTGGGGAAACTATAATTGTATTGGTAAAAGGCAATAAGTAATAGAAGTTGGGCATGCATGCGGTTGCCGTTCTCTTAACTAAAGGGTGGGATAAGTTTGACCCACTGGATGAAGAGGGGAAGGAGGGGAGGGGGTTGGGGGGCCAGGGTAACTCAGGGGGGTGTTTCTTATAATGTAGTAGGGTGGAGGACCCACTGTATGCAAGGAATATAAGCGGAGAATACCAGGATGGGCCTATGTTGGCAACGATAAAATGTACGACACTGAATATCCATGGCCTAAACTCTCCAAAAAAAAGGAAGAGTTTTTTTTTGAAGAGGCTAATAGGGTAGGAGCGGACATTATTTTGATACAAGAGACGCATCTATTGGATAGACATGAATATCTGTTGGGTATTTCACTGTATCCTGATCAATATATGGCATCCAATAGACAGCAGCGGAAGACAGCAGGAATGGGGATACTGTTAAAACAAGGGTTGGCTTGGGAAACTCTGAGGCATATTTTCAAAGCACTTAGCCTTCCAAAGTTCCATAGAAACCTATGGAACTTTGGAAGGCTAAGTGCTTTGAAAATATGCCTATATAGTTGTGACAAGCAATACAGGGGGGCGCTTTGTAATTCAGACACACGCAGAGGAACTTCCAGAGAAGATGAGGAAGAAACGCAAAGACAACACTTCAGCTGCCGGGGGTTTGGGTCCCCCGTCAGCACAGGTAGTACAGAACGGCGGCGGGGGGGCGGTTTTTGGCGGTCCGGGGGGGGGGGGGGGGCGACAGGTTCGCGGAGGGGGGGGTCAAGGGGGCCATAGCACGGGGGTGACAGATGATTCCGAGGCACGGGGAGGAGTAGGTACTCCTCCCCTTGCCTTGGAATAAGCTGTCATGACGTCAGTGCGTGTCTGCCTAGCAGACCACCTCCAGCCTAGGGAGCTACAGTCCCAGGCACAGAACGTTGGAGGTGAGAATTATTATATAGGATGGCAATCCCAATCCACATTCCGAAAGCTTTTTTTCAGATGCTTAATCGGAAGGTCTTCGCCTTTATCTGGCGGAAAAGACCTCCGTGAGTAACTAGGAAAGTACTGTACCAATCTAGAAAGGAAGGGGGTATGGGGGTGCCAAATTTTTGGCTCTACTACAGAGCAGCACTATTTCAGATGCTGGCCAAAGGGCAGAAGAGGTTATCCAAACCATGGTCGCACGCGGCACAATGGGGCCTGAAGGGGGTTCCCTTGTGGGCAGCACCCTGGCTCCCTTTATCATTACTGAGGGGCCTCATTTTGGGACTACCAGGACAGATGGGGGTAGCCTTTAGAGAGTGGGTTAGATGTCGGGCAGCCTGGTTCCCGGGACGGAAGTATCATATGAATACCCCCATAATATATGCGTTGGATTTCCCAGCGGGAAGGGAAGAATGAGTGTATGGGCACTGGTCTGCAGCATCGTTGCGAGTATTGGGACAATTTTGGGAGGACGGGCAATGTCACACATTTGATGATTTGAGGGAGAAGTATGGACTGATGGACAGGGATAAATTTCACTATATGCAGGTTCGAGACTTTATACAGCGGAAAGCTAAGGAAGAGCTGCTGCTAGCCGTCACAGAACTAGAACTAGCAATGGGATCTGGGGCAGGGAAGGGAGGAATATCTAGAATATACAAAACATTGTTACATCATTCTTTCCCCCTGACCCCCTATATTGAAAAATAGGAGGCTTTGTTGTCGGTAAAATATGAACGGGAGAAATGGATAAAGATATTCAAGACCCTACTGACTTTCTCGGTGTCGACGCCCCTGGTGGAAAACGGGTATAAGATAAGTACATAAGTACATAAGTAGTGCCATACTGGGAAAGACCAAAGGTCCATCTAGCCCAGCATCCTGTCACCGACAGTGGCCAATCCAGGTCAAGGGCACCTGGCACGCTCCCCAAACGTAAAAACATTCCAGACAAGTTATACCTAAAAATGCGGAATTTTTCCAAGTCCATTTAATAGCGGTCTATGGACTTGTCCTTTAGGAATCTATCTAACCCCTTTTTAAACTCCGTCAAGCTAACCGCCCGTACCACGTTCTCCGGCAATGAATTCCAGAGTCTAATTACACGTTGGGTGAAGAAAAATTTTCTCCGATTCGTTTTAAATTTACCACACTGTAGCTTCAACTCATGCCCTCTAGTCCTAGTATTTTTGGATAGCGTGAACAGTCGCTTCACATCCACCCGATCCATTCCACTCATTATTTTATACACTTCTATCATATCTCCCCTCAGCCGTCTCTTCTCCAAGCTGAAAAGCCCTAGCCTTCTCAGCCTCTCTTCATAGGAAAGTCGTCCCATCCCCACTATCATTTTCGTCGCCCTTCGCTGTACCTTTTCCAATTCTACTATATCTTTTTTGAGATACGGAGACCAGTACTGAACACAATACTCCAGGTGCGGTCGCACCATGGAGCGATACAACGGCATTATAACATCCGCACACCTGGACTCCATACCCTTCCTAATAACACCCAACATTCTATTCGCTTTCCTAGCCGCAGCAGCACACTGAGCAGAAGGTTTCAGCGTATCATCGACGACGACACCCAGATCCCTTTCTTGATCCGTAACTCCTAACGCGGAACCTTGCAAGACGTAGCTATAATTCGGGTTCCTCTTACCCACATGCATCACTTTGCACTTGTCAACATTGAACTTCATCTGCCACTTGCACGCCCATTCTCCCAGTCTCGCAAGGTCCTCCTGTAATCGTTCACATTCCTCCTGCGACTTGACGACCCTGAATAATTTTGTGTCATCGGCAAATTTAATTACCTCACTAGTTATTCCCATCTCTAGGTCATTTATAAATACATTAAAAAGCAACGGACCCAGCACAGACCCCTGCGGGACCCCACTAACTACCCTCCTCCACTGAGAATACTGGCCACGCAATCCTACTCTCTGCTTCCTATCTTTCAACCAGTTCTTAATCCATAATAATACCCTACCTCCGATTCCATGACTCTGCAATTTCTTCAGGAGTCTTTCATGCGGCACTTTGTCAAACGCCTTCTGAAAATCCAGATATACAATATCAACCGGCTCCCCATTGTCCACATGTTTGCTTACCCCCTCAAAAAAATGCATTAGATTGGTGAGGCAAGACTTCCCTTCACTAAATCCGTGCTGACTTTGTCTCATCAGTCCATGTTTTTGTATATGCTCTGCAATTTTATTCTTAATAATAGCCTCCACCATCTTGCCCGGCACCGACGTCAGACTCACCGGTCTATAATTTCCCGGATCTCCTCTGGAACCTTTCTTAAAAATCGGAGTAACATTGGCTACCCTCCAGTCTTCCGGTATTACACTCGATTTTAGGGACAGATTGCATATTTCTAACAGTAGCTCCGCAAGTTCATTTTTTAGTTCTATTAATACTCTGGGATGAATACCATCAGGTCCCGGTGATTTACTACTCTTCAGCTTGCTGAACTGACCCATTACATCCTCCAAGGTTACAGAGAATTTGTTTAGTTTCTCCGACTCCCCCGCTTCAAATATTCTTTCCGGCACCGGTGTCCCCCCCAAATCCTCCTCGGTGAAGACCGAAGCAAAGAATTCATTTAATTTCTCCGCTACGGCTTTGTCCTCCTTGATCGCCCCTTTAACACCATTTTCGTCCAGCGGCCCAACCGACTCTTTGGCCGGTTTCCTGCTTTTAATGTATCTAAAAAAGTTTTTACTATGTATTTTTGCTTCCAACGCTAATTTCTTCTCAAAGTCCTTTTTTGCCCTCCTTATCTCCGCTTTGCATTTGGCTTGGCATTCCTTATGATCTATCCTGTTACTTTCAGTTGGTTCTCTTCTCCACTTTCTGAAGGATTGTTTTTTGGCTCTAATGATTTCCTTTATCTTACTGTTTAGCCACGCCGGCTGACGTTTAGTCTTTTTTCCCTTTTTTCTAATACGTGGAATATATTTGTCCTGAACCTCCAGGATGGTGTTTTTAAACAGCATCCACGCCTGATGCAAGTTTTTTACTCTGCGAGCTGCTCCTTTCAGTCTTTTTTTCACCATTTTTCTCATTTTGTCGTAATCACCTTTTCTATAGTTAAACGCTAGCGTACTTGATTTCCTAGTTTCACTTCCTTCAATGCCAATATCAAAACCGATCATATTATGATCACTGTTATCAAGCGGCCCTCGTATCGTTACCCCCTGCACTATGTTATATCAAGATGTTATATCAATCGTACCTTACGCCATATAGGCTGTCGCGTATATTCAAAAAAGGGGCGTCAACATGCTGGCGGGGATGTGGGGCTCAGGGTACATTCTGGCATATATGGTGGGACTGCCCGATTATTCAGACATTTTGGGTAAATCTTATAGCCCAAATACAAGGTAAATTGGGGATCCAGGTTAAGTTGACCCCAGGTTTATGTCTGCTTAACATACCCGAGGCAGGCATACGACAATCACAACACTGTTTGATTACCTATATAGTTACAGCGGCCCGGACCTTAATTGCAAGGTTGTGGAAGCAAGCAGCGGCCCCTACGATGGAGCAGGTATTCGCGAAAATAGACTTTTGTTCTGTGATGGATAAATTAACAGTTTTGAGAAGAGGGAAGGTGGTAAAATTCTTTAAAACATGGAATAATTATATGGAATTGAGAGGACTGGCAATATACAAACGGGTCCAGATAAAAGGAGCCTGAGAGGACTGTGCTGAGTTACCCTGGGGGTGGGAGGGAGGGTGGGGTTATATAGTATGGTGACACTCGAAGCTGACTGCATAATGTGATATGAGGTTGAATGTTTATTGTAATTTGGGAGAGCTATAAGTGCAGAAAATTAATACATTGATGTATCTATAATCTCCAGCAGCTGTAGACATGAATCTACTTAAGTAGGCACCAAAGGTGAAAATGGGTTTGTCAGGTCCAGGCTTTGTCCAGAAATGTAGCTGTACTAGTTATGCATACATACCATTTCAGGTCTCTTCCAATATTTTCTAAAGTTGGTCTTCATGTTTGTCTGTCTTCTCTCTGTTTCTCAGATCTCATATCATTACCTGATAGATGGCCAATGTCTGCATCCAGTTTGTGGGCAGATTGGGCATAGGAAGGGTTGTGAGGAGGGCTCATTATTTCTAACTAGCATCACCTCTGTGCACAGGGATTATATGAATATATGTGGGGCAATATGCAAAGCAGGGGGGGGGACAACATGTGAATATTTTTCTCTGTTGGGGGAGGGGGGTCAAAATGTAAATAGTTTACACTTTTTTATGGGGTGGGGGTGGGGTTAGTATTGCATATGGACCCGATCAGTACGTCGCGCTCCTTCTCTGGCCGTCTTCCAATCTAGGTTAAAAGCCCACAGTTACAGGTGAGGGAAGTAATGGGTGAGAAGGGAGGAAGGGACAAGGGGAGGGAAATTGTGGCTAGGAGCCAAAAGCAGTAGTGAAAAGGTGGGTTTTCAGCATAGATTTGAAAACAGGTAGAGATGGAGCTAGATGTATAGGTCCAGGAAGTCTATTCCAGGCATAAGGTGCCGCGAGAGAAAAGGAGCGAAGCCTGGAGTTAGCAGTGGAGGAGAAGGAGGATGACAAGAGAGATTTGTCCAGTGAGCGGAGTTCACGGGGAGGAATGTAGGGAGAGATGAGAGCGGAGAGGTAATGGGGGGCTGCAGAGTGGATGCATTTAAAGGTCAGTACGAGAAGTTTAAACTGAATGCGGAAGCGGATAGGGAGCCAGTGAAGTGACTTGAGGAGCGGGCTAGTGTGGGTATAACAATTCTGGCGGAACACAAGTTGTGCCGCAGAATTTTGGACAGATTGGAGAGGAGAGAGATGGCTGAGCGGAAGACCAGTGAGAAGTAAATTGCAATAGTCCAAGCGAGAGGCGACAAGGGTGTGGATAAGGGTTCTAGCAGCGTATTCAGCAAGGAAGGGGCGAATTTTGCTAATATTGTAGATAAATAAGCGACAGGTTTTGGCGATCTGTTGAATATGGGCAGAGAAGGAGAGAGAGGAATCAAAGATGACTCCAAGGTTACGAGCCGCGGAGACAGGGAGGATGTGAGAGCCATTAACAGAGATAGAGAAAGGGGGAATAGGGGAGGTGGGTTTAGGGGGAAAATGAGAAGTTCAGTTTTGGTCATGTTGAGCTTTAGATGGCGTTGAGACATCCAAGCAGCAATGTCAGACAAGCAGGCTGAGATTTTGTCCTGGATAGAGGTTGAGATTTCAGTGGTGGAGATGTAGATCTGAGAGTCATCAGCATAAAGATGGTACTGGAAGCCATGGGATGAAATCAGGGTACCAAGGGAAGAGGTATAGATGGAGAAGAGGAGGGGTCCAAGGGCAGAGCCCTGAGGCACACCAACAGAAAGCGGGATGGAAGTTGAAGAGGATCCACCAGAGTGAACACTGAAAGAACGAAGTGAGAGATAAGAGGAGAACATATAAGAAGAGATTTGAAGATCTCAATATGTATACCTTCGTAGAAAGAAGAGATGGGGGGATATGATACAGACATCTAAATACTTAAAAAGCTATTAATATGCAAATTAATTTTTTCAGAGATGGGGAAACGTTAGAACTAGAGGTCATGAGTTGAGGTTACAGCGTAGGAGACTTAGGAACAATGTCAGGAAATGTATTTTCACAGAAAGGGTGGTGGATGCCTGTAATGCCCTCCCACATGAGGCTGTGAAGACAAAAACGATGATGAAATTCAAGAATGTGTGGGATAAACATAGAGGAACACTATATAGAACAAGGATGGAATCCAATTAAAGCAAAACTTAAATGGCCTCATAACTAGAGTGAGCTTTGACCAATGGTGGGCAGACTTCTATGGACTGTGCCCCAAAATAGCAAGGAGAGACAGAGAATAAGAGGCATTTTTTCAAACCACTTAGACTTACAAAGTTACATGAAGGGGCATTCTCGATATGACATTTAAGTCAGACTTTGGACATTTTCCACAAAACGTCCAAAATCTGAATAACAAAGTTCATTTTCAAAAAATAAAAATGTCTATTTTTTTTTTTTAAATACTGTTTCAAACAAGTTTTTATGCTTTGGACATTTTGTTTTATGGTCCATTTAAAAAAAACAACAACAACAAAAAAAAAAAAAAAAACGAATAAGTGTAAAACGTAGAGATTCATGAAATTGAGATGTAGGAGGAGACAGGATTTTTAGTAGACTGCTCCTCCCCCCAACATCCCAGTAGAGCAATGGGGCACCCAAGAGGGCAATGATGTGAACTTCATAAAAATGCTCCCAGGTACACATCTCACCTTTGCTCCCTCCAAAACCCACCCAAAACACACTGTCCCCCACTGCACACCACTACAGTAGCCCTTATGGGTGAAGGGGGCACTTATATGTGGGTACAGTAGGGTTTAGGTGACTTTGGGAGGGGTCACAGTTTCCACCACAAGTATGGCAGGTAGAGGGAGATAGGGCCCTGGGTTCCCCACTCCATACTGCACTGCACCGACCACTATACTACTCCAATGACCTGCACTAATAGACCTGGCTTTAACATCTGAGGCTGTCATAGAGGCTGGTAAGTCATAGTTGTATTCACATTTTTTTTTGGGGGGGGGGGTGTCAGTGACCACTGGCGAGGTTTTTTGGGGGGGTCATCCCTGATTTCCTCCATTGGTCATCTGGTCATTTAGGGCACCTTTATGTGCCTTATTTGTTCTGAAAACATGTCTAGATGAAAACATTTTAATTTTAGCACAGTTAAAAGGAGCAGGTCATTAGATAAAATGTACAGATCTTTATCTGACATTTACTATGTTACTATGAAAATAATAAAATAATACAAATGCAAATGTAAATTAATACAAAAAATATATACTACATAATGCCCATAAATAAATAAAAATAAAATAAATTTTAATCCAAAATTAATAAAATTTATTTATTTCATTTATAACCTGCATTATTCAAGGCAGGTAACAACATAAAATATATAATTTAAAAGATACAACAATACAAACTCAAAAACACAATTGCATCAGTTCAGCATAAATACTGCAGCATCGATGTAAAAACAGCATTAGGAATTAATAAGATGGTTTAACAGTAACACTTCAGCATCTGCTGACGTTTCAAAAACAAAGGTAGCTTATTCCATGCTTGAGGTCTGGCTGCAGAAAGTGTACCAGTTCTGGTCATTTGTAATTGAAAACACCTCAAATCAGCTGTAAACCAGTAATGAGCAGAACGCAGTGTCCTAGATCAGTGTTTTCCAAGTCCGGTCCTGGAGTACCCCTTCCCAGTCAGGATATCCACAACGAATATGCATGAAAGAGATTGGCATATAATAAAAGCAGTGTATGCAAATTAAGTTCATGCATATCCAGGACTGGACTTAGGAAACAATGCCCCAGATTTTTATTTTATTTATTTATTTGGATTTATTTACCGCCTTTTTGAAGAAATTCACTCAAGGTGGTGTACAGCACAAATAAGTCAAACATAAGCAATAGACAATTGCAGCAGTAAAAATATTCAAATAACAGTACTAGTTTGGCATAGTATACTACATTACAATGTGAACACAATACACAATAAAACATTTTAATAGACAGCCCTAGGATATAAGCAAAGATGGAACATATAGTGGGGCATTTTTGATATGACATCTAAGTCCAACATGTCTAGATGGTACACAGTGCTGGAAAGCAGTACGCAAATAGCTGGGAGAGTCATAATATAATCCTTGATTAACCAATAACAGTAGTTTGAATTTAATCCGTTGTATCACAGGTAGCCAGCGCAGTTGCAGCAACAAAGGAGATACATGGTCAAATCGTGATAGGCCAGTTACCAGACGAGCAGCTGAATTCTGGACTATTTGCAATGCCTGTACACAAGACTTAGGCAGGCCCAAGTATATCATGTTGCAACAGTCCAGAAAACTGAAGATCACAACATGCACAACTTTTCAAAAATCAGTCCTAGGTAGTAAAGGCTTAAGCTTGCTCAATAAACATAATCGAAAATACGATTTCTTAACCACTGCTTGAATGTGGGGCCTAAATGACAATGAAGTATCCATAAAAATACCCAAGCTTCTCACTGAATCAGATATTGAGATAGAAACTCCAGCCAGGGAAATGGTTGAAGGAAGCTCAGAAGTAACAAACAATACTTCAGTTACCATGGGGATAGGTAAGGTGTACAGAAAACAGAGTGTGCACCTTGGAGATGGGAGAGGTGACAGAAAAAGATGAGATTGTGCCTTGGGGTAAGGCGAGGATGGAGGCAGGGACAGAACTAGTTGATAGTGTGCCATTGGTATGGGGGGGGAGATCAAGCTTGAGGGTGTGCCATGGGGGTAGGTGAGGCAGAGATACAATGATAGCTAGGGAGGTGAGGAGAAAGAATGAGAGGTGGGTGCAGAAAGAATTAGGGGACTTGCTGAGAGTTAAAGGGAGAGAGACCTTCAGCTGGAGTGAGAGGGAACTGGGGAAGCTGGAGCCTGAGGAGGGAAAAGGCAGGAGAGGATTTCAGGCCTTGTGATAAGAAAATTATGTGCAAAAATACTACAAAACAGGGAAGATGACAAAAACTGGCAGATGATGCTTCAGATGGTCTAAATGTTTACTGTAAAGCAAACGCGACTCCACACAGCTGTGTTTTGGCCAACAGGGTCTGCATCAGGAGTCTCTTGAATTGCACTGATACGACCACTTGGAATTATGTCTGTAGTTGGTATGGAAAAAAACAAATAAACAAAGCACTCTGTTTGCCAAAAACAGGTGAAAGCTCCCACGAATCTTGTTTGCTTTACAATAAACATTTAGACCATCTGAAGAATCGTCTACCAGTTTTTGAGTCATCTTCGCTGTTTTGCTATATATTTCCTACTCTGCGAGGATTTGCCTCTTCTGTGCACACATCAAAAATACTACAAAACACAGCTGCTAAACTCAGTGGCGTAGCTAGGCTAGTTGACACCTGGGGCCGGTCATTTAACAACACCCCCCTCCAAAATCCAGAACTAGGCATACCGAGAATACAAAACACTCAGGATCTCTATAACAATTTTACCATACTATAAGCAGTAATTTCTACGAGTCACATAAGGAAAAGGAAAGCATCTTAAACACTACAGTGAGCACTAGAACATCAATTCACCTATTGTAAAACGGAACCAGACAGAATAGTACAGATCGTCGATCCTGCACAATCAATGCCAACTGAAAGCCGTGTCTTTTTCACAAACACAGATAAACCCTAAACCACTATAGAATAAGTAATCAAACTTTCTATTTAGACAAAAATTAAACTGAACCCTCAAGAAGCCAGACTGAGCATACAATGCAACACCACAGAAACAGAAAATAAAATAATACCATTTTATTGGACTAATACATTTAGCTTTCAGAGGCCAAAACCTCCTTCCTCAGATCAGTATAGTGCTTTTACAATATCCTATCCTGACCTGAGGAAGGGGGTTTTGTTCTCCGAAAGTTAGTCAAAATATATTAAAATTAGTCCAATAAAGATTACTTTATTTCCATGTTCTATTTATAAGCATTTATTAACACCGCTACAATACTACTTTATCCTAAAGCAAAAATATAAAAATATATATTTTACTTACAGTTTGTCGTCTCTGGTTTCTGCTTTCCTCATCTTCTTTTCACTGTCTTCCTTCCATCCAGCATCTGCCTTCTCTCTCTCTCCCTGCCATCCAGTGTCTGCCCTGTCCCCTTCCATCTAGGATCTGCCCTCTCTCCATGTGCATCTCCTTCCTTTGTCTTTCCTTCCCTCCATCCTTGTCCAACATTTCTCCTCTCTTCTCTCTTCCATCCATGTGCATTTCCTTTCTGACTTTCCTCCCCTCCATCCATCCATGTCCAACAACTCTCCATTCTCCCCTGCACTCTCCTCCATCCACCCATATCAAGCAAATTTCCTCTCTCCCCTGCCCCCATTCATCCATCCATCCATATCCAGCAATTCTCCATCTATGTTCAGGAACTCTCCATTCTCCCCTGCCGTCTCCTCCATCCACCCATATCCTGAAAATTTCCTCTCTCCCCTGCCCCCATTCATTCATCCATGTCCAGCAATTCTCCTCTCCTCTGCCCTCTCCTCCAACCATCCATATCCAGCAAATTTCCTCTCCCCTGTTCCCTCCATCCATCCACGTCCAGCAATTCTCCTCTCTCCCCTGCCTTGCCCTCCAGCGATCTCTTCTCTCCCCATGACCTCCCATTCTCTCCATGTCCAGCAATCTGTTCTCTCTCCCTGCCCTCCCTTCCCATCCATGTCCAGCGATTCTCCCTGCCCTCCCTCAGCTCCCCGACAGCCCTCCTCTCTGTTCCTTCCTGCCCTCCCCTCCATCCATCCACCCACGTCCAGCAATTCTCTTCTCTCCCCCATGCCCTCCCCTTCTCTCCATGTCCAGCAATCTGTTCTCCCCCTGCCCTCCCCTCCCATCCATGTCCAGCGATTCTCCCTGCCCTCCCTCAGCTCGACAGCCCTCCTCTCCGTTCCTTCCTGCCCCTCCCCCTTCCATCCATGTCCAACATTCTCCTTTCTCCCCTGCCCTCTCCGTTCCTTCCTTCCTTCACCTGACAGCTGCCCCCACAAAACGCAGGGCTAGCACTGCAGCAAAGCAGCTCTGCTCTCTTTAACGGTCCCTGTCCCTCTGAGTCCTTCCTTCCCGCCCAGGGCAGCCCTCCTCCTCCTCTCTGCCCCCCCCCACCCCCGTGTCATAACCCTTTTACTTCCCATGGTGGCAGCGACGTCAGTTACATTACAAAGAAGACACTACAGGCTCCCCTCAGGCTCCAGCTTCTCCCTTCGCTAGTTCGCTCTTTACACAGTGAGTGTCCCGCCTTCGCGGAAACAGGAAATGCATCATCGCGAAGGCGGGACACTCACTGTGTGAAGAGCGAAGGAAGAAGCTGGAGCTGGAGGGGAGCCTGTAGTGTCTCCTTCGTAACGTAATTGACGTCGCTGCCACCACGGGAAGTAAAAGGGTTATGACACAGGGGTGGGGGTGCGGAGAGGAGGAGGAGGGCTGCCGTGGGCGGGAAGGAAGGACTCCGAATGTTATACGAGGCGCCTATGGGGGGGGGGGAATTTTGGGTGCGGGGGTGCCTGGGAGCGGCGGAGCACCCCTCCCCTTGTGCTGATACCCGGGACGGACCGCCCCCCCCCCCCGCCCCCTTGCTACACCACTGCCTGTAGTGTCTTCTTCATAACGTAATTCACGTCGCTGCCACCACGGGAAGTAAAAGGGTCATGACACGGGGGGGTGCGGAGAGGCGGAGGAGGAGGAGGGCTGCCATGGGCAGGAAGGAAGAACTCCGAATGTTATACGAGGCACCTATGGGGGGGGTTGGGGTGTGGGGAGTGCCTGGGAGCGGCGGAGCACCCCCCCCCCCCCTTGTGCTGACACCCGGGGCGGACCGCCCCCCGCCTTGCTACGCCACTGGCTAAACTTATTCATCACACACATAAATTTGACCATGCTTCCCCTCTGTTTCAAGATCTTCACTGGCATCCTGTGGAAAAAAGCATTCTTTTCAAACTACTTACGCTTATATTTAAAGCATACAGGATTGGCTTACCAGATTATTTATCTACTTTTACCATTCCATATTCACCTGCACGATTATTACATTCCATTAATGATCATCGTTTGCTTCTTTTGAATCCAAAACAAGCTCAGTTAGAATGTACCTGCCATATGGAACCGGTTTCTAAGTCATAGGCACCCTTGGGGAACATTTTGGATTTCTATATGTGCCATGCTTGTATTTGTAAGTTCCAGGTTGATGTCCTGTATGATTTTCACACATTTGAGACGTCTTTGCTGGGGGGGTGGAGATATGCTGATTTTACTATAAGCTTAAATCTACTGTCCTAGTATTGTGAAATATATCACATGGTTTGCACATTTTCCCAAAAATGCTGGTATTACCACATCCACAATTTATCTAAAATGGTGCTGCATGTGGACAGTTTTCATTCCGTCTATATGAGAAAGACAAAAAGAGCAACATGGGAGATCTGGGCTAATTTCAGGTTCAGATTCATACCTCCTTGCTGAGTGGGGACAGAAATAGTGCTGAAGAATAGTGCCTAGGAAATGGGAAACTCAATTATTGTTATGTGAAGAAAATGAAAGTTATAAAACAGCACTTAGTAGCTCCAAAGATAATTGAATTCCTGCTATTTTGACTACAGTAGGTCGCTGTATTGAATTTGCAGAAGGAAGAACATATTTGAAAGCATAGGGAAAAACTGGAAGGCCTTGTGTAAACTCTCCCTGGTAAGATGGTGCGAGCAGAATTGAAAAGAATAAGTAGGCTGCTTTAATATGAAACAATTTTCAAAAAGATAAGCACAATGCCCCATTTCCCATGCCTGTTACCCTTATACACACCTCTAAAGGGAGGTAAACAGGAAGAGGAGCACCTGCATTCTTCTCAATGGTAGGTAGATTCTCCATGTCTGGGTGTCTTGGAATCAGCTGATTGGAATCTATTCCCTCATCTGCCAGGAGCTGATTAATATCTAGGTTCAGGTACTGTCGTTTTCTCCTAAAGAAGAATGTAGGAAATTACAAGTTCAGCCTATTGAGTGGAGGAGTGGAGGTGTAGCCTAATGTAGTGTCCTAAGAACTGGGTTCATTTCTCACTGCACCTCCTTGTGACCCTGTGCAAGTCACTTAATCCTCCACTGCCCCAGGTAACACAAAAAAAAAACCCTTAGATTGTGAGCCCATAGAGACAGAAAAAGTACCTGTATATAATATGCAAACCACTTTGATTGTAACTACAGAAAGGTGGTATATCAAATCCTATCCCCTTCCCCCCCCTTTTTTTTTCATCTGGCAAAAAATGACTTGACAGTCAGCTCAGATGTTACTAGGTATGCACTAACCATTAACAAGTTCAAAATTGATTTATTAATATTTTTACTAATTTATTTATTTCAGCACTTGATATACTACAATTGATCCCTGAGGTGACTATCAGGCTTATTTTCAAAAGTGATCGCCGTCGATCTTCCGACATAAATCGGAAGATGGCCGGCGATCTCTCAAAAACGGCGAAATCGGTATAATCAAAAGCGGATTTTTTGACACCATTGCTGCTTTCCCGTCGCCGCTCCACCGAAAGTTCAAGGGGCATGTCAGCAACGTAGCGAAGGCGGGACATGGGCAGGCATGGACGTGGCTACCAGATGGCCGGCTTTCGCGGATAATGGAAAAAAAAGCGGCGTTAAGCAGTATTTCGCCGGGTTTACTTGGTCCTTTTATTTTCACGACCAAGCCTCAAAAAGGTGCCCCAACTCACCAGATAACCACCGGAGGGAGTGGGAAATGACCTCCCCGTAGTCTCCCAGTGGTCACCAACCCCCTCCCACAATAAAAAAATACAAATAAAAACCTTTTTTTACCAGCCTGTATGCCAGCCTCAAATGTCATACCCAGCTCCCTGACAGCAGTATGCAAGTCCCTGGAGCAGTTTTTAATGGGTGCAGTGCACTTCAGGCAGGCAGACCCAGGTCCACCCCCCTCCCAAAACCCACTGTACCCACATGTAGGTGCCCCCCTTCACCCATAAGGGCTATGGTAATGGTGTAGACTTGTGGGGAGTGGGTTTGGGGGGCTCAGCACCCAAGGTAATGGAGCTATGCACCTGGGAGCTATTTTTATATTTTTAAAAACATTTTAGAAGTGCCCCCTAGGGTGCCCGGTTGGTGTCCTAGCATGTCAGGGGGACCAGTGCACTACAAATGCTGGCTCCTCCCATGACCAAATGCCTTGGATTTCGCCAGGTTTGAGATGGACTGCATTTTTTTCCATTATCGCTGAAAAACAAAACAGGCGATCTCCAACCCAGCGAACTCTGGCATTTGGCCGGGCTAAACCGTATTATTGAAAAAAAAAGATGGCCGGCCATCTTTTTCGATAATACGGTTCCGGCCAGCTGTTGCGCCACCACCAAAATAGATTGCTGGCGATATATTTCGCCAGCGACGTTCGATTATGCCCCTCCTCGCAGTTTACAATTTCTATTACAGGTACTTCACACAGTTCTTAATGGGCTCACAATCTAAGTTATATATTGTACCTGGGGCAATGGAGGGCTAACAGGCTTATTTTCGAAAGACAAGGGCGCCCATCTTCTGACACAAATCGGGAGATAGGCGTCCTTCTCTCAGGGTCGCCCAAATCAGCATAATCAAAAGCCGATTTTGGGCGTCCTCAACTGCTTCCCATCGCGGGGACGACCAAAGTTCACAGGGGTGTGTCGGCACCGTAGCAAAGGCGGGACTGGGGCATGATTAAGAGATGGGCATCCTTGGCCAATAATGGAAAAAAGAAGGGCGTCCCTGACGAGCACTTGGCCGACTTTACTTGGTCCATTTTTTCTTGCGACCAAGCCTCAAAAAGGTGCCTGAACTGACCAGTTGACCTCCCTTTACTCCACCAGTGGTCACCAACCCTCTCCCACCCTGGAGCAGTTTTACTACTACTACTATAAATCATTTGTATAGCGCTACCAGTCGTACACAGCACTTCACAATTTAACATGAAGAAAGACAGTCCCTGCTCAAAAGAGCTTTCAATCTGAATCAAGACAGACAGGACAAATAAGGGATAATCAAGACAGAAAGACAGGACAAAAAAGGGATAAGGTAGGACAGACAGATAGGACATAAGGGGAAAGGGACAACTGAAGAGAGGAAGACAAGATAAAGGTTACGAGCAGTGACAAGTTAGGAATTAAAAGCAGCAGCCTTTAGCCCGGATTTGAAGGCGGCCAGGGATGGAGCTTGACGTAATGGCTCAGGGATTCTATTCCAGGTATAAGGTGCGGCAAAATAAAAGGAACGGAGTCTGGAGTTGGCGATAGAGGAGAAGGGTACAATTAGGAGAGATTTGCCTAGTGAACGGAGATCCTGGGAGGGAGTGTAGGGAGAGATGAGGGTGGAGAGGTAGTGAGGGGCAGCAGAGTGAATGCATTTATAGGTTAATAAGAGGAGCTTGAACTGTATACAGAAACAGATAGGGAGCCAGTGAAGAGACTTCAGAAGAGGGCTGATATGGGCATAGCGATTTTGGCGAAATATTAATCGAGCAGCAGAATTTTGAACAGATTGAAGAGGCGAGAGATGGCTTTCTGGAAGACCAGTGAGAAGCAAGTTGCAGTAGTCCAAGCGAGAATTGATGAGAGTGTGGATGAGTGTTCTGGTAGCGTGCTCGGAAAGGAGAGGGCGAATTTTGGCGATATTATAAAGGAAGAAACGACAGGTTTTAGCAATCTATTGAATATGTGCAGAGAAGGAGAGGGAGGAGTCGAAGATGACCCCAAGGTTACGAGCAGATGAGACAGGGAGAATGAGGGGAGAGGTTGGCTTAGGTGGGAAGATAAGGAGCTCAGTTTTGGATGTATTGAGCTTCAGGTGGCGGTGAGACATCCAGGCAGCAATGTCAGATAGGCAGGCAGATATCTTGGCCTGGATTTCTGCCGAGATTTCTGGTGTAGAGGTAGATCTGGGAGTCATCAGCGTAAAGGTGACATTGAAAACCGTGGGCTGAGACCAGAGCACCAGGGGAGGAAGTATAGATAGAGAAAAGGAGAGGTCCTAGGACAGATCCTTGAGGTACACCCACTGAGAGCGGGATAGAGGAAGAGGAGGATCCACCAGAGTAAACACTAAAAGTACGCTGAGAGAGATAAGAAGAGAACCAGGAAAGAGCAGAGTTCTGAAATCCAAGTGAGGACAGCATGTCAAGGAGTAGGCTGTGATCAACAGTGTCAAAAGCAGCAGAAAGATCAATAAGGACTTCAGGCAGGCGGACCCAGGCTCATCCCCCACACCTGTTACACTTGTGGTGGTAAATGTGAGCCATCCAAAACCCACCAGAAACCCACTGTACCCACATGTAGGTGCCCCCTTCACCCCTTAGGGCTATGGTAGCGGTGTACAGTTGTGGGGAGTGGGTTTTTTTGGGGGGTTGGGGGGTTCAGCACACAAGGTATGGGAGTTACGCACCTGGGAGCAATTTCTGAAGTCCACTGCAGTGCCCCCTAGGGTACCTGGTTGGTGACCTGGCATGTCAGGAGGACCAGTGCACTACGAATGCTGGCTCCTCCCATGACCAAAAGGCTTGGATTTGGTCGTTTTTGAGATGGGCGTCCTCGGTTTCCATTATGGCTGAAAACCGGGGACGACCATCTCTAAGGTCGACCATCTCAACATTTAGGTCGACCATCTCTAAGGTCGACCTAAATGCTGAGATTTGGGCGTCCCCAACCGTATTATCGAAACGAAAGATGGACGCCCATCTTGTTTTGATTATACGGGTTTCCCCGCCTCTTCGCAGGGCCGTCCTGCGAGAACACCCTCATAAAAACTTGGGCGTCCCGTTTGATTATGCCCCTCTAAGTGACTTAGCCCAGAGTCACAGAGAGATACAGATGGAATTGAACCTGGTTTCCCAGGATCTCAACCCACTGCCGATTGTCAGGCAGCAGCAGGAATCAAACCAGGTTCCCTAGGTCTACAATCCGCTGCACTAACCATTAGGCCACTACTCCACTCCATTACTAACAAAACCAGAAAGAATAAAATGAAGTGACTAAAGGGAGGACGTTAATAAGCTGCAATAAAATATGGCATTTTAACACCTCTTAGTTTACCACAGGAGTCACTAATCTGTGGTAATGCAGTACTGCAGGTTAGCGACTCCTGCAGTAAAGAAATAATATCACTTGTGATCAGCCTTGCAAGCTGCATTATGCCTGATGCTCCTAGGGAGCCTCTCTTAAAGGGGCCAGCACAGTAAAATAGAAGCCATGTCCAGGGGTCCCAGTGTCCTCAGCCACCTCTTCACTTTCCCAGGAAAGACTTTTTCCAAACATACTCCCAACACTCCCATAAACATTAGATGCTAACTATTCATGCCCCGCCCCACCCCACCCCACCATCATTGGCACCCCAATCTCCCTCCCCCCCAAAGACACCCAAACCCTCCCCCCTACTGGTGGTTTAGGGTAAGGGACAGAAGTGATCACTTGTTGCTCCCTTCCGGCACCAGGTTCAAAATGGCGTCCATGACTCCTAGCTGTAGTCTCATAGTATTACTTCTAGGAGACAGACTGCCACTAGATGTTATGGACACCATTTTGAACCCAACATCAGCAGCAGAACCAGAAGCGACTGGGGATTGCTCCTGACTAGTGATGACTTGGGGTAGTCCTCAGGGGTCTACAGGGAGATGGGCTGGGACTTGAACGGTTAATATCTAATGCTGTGATTCTCAACCAGTGTGCTCTGGCACACTAGTGTGCCTTAGAGAACTCACCAGTGTGCCACAGAAGATTCTGCCCTTCCCCAATGCAGGTTACCTGATGTACAACTGGTGCATGCATGTAGACAAGGTCAGACCTTCCATGTGTGGAAGTTGAAGACAGAGAAGAAGTTGGTGGTGTCTGCTCTTTGCACACTGCAGCTCATGGACTACGGTGAAAGTAGTGAACCAGCAGCCAGCACTGTCCCTCACCGAACGCACCAGCAATTTTCAGCCAAAACCTGAATCCGGATTTCTGGTCAGTTTTGGTGCCGAATCTGAAACCGAAAATATACCCCCTCCCCCGGTCTACCTTACACTGTCTCCCGGGAGGTCCCTGGCAGCGGCACCAATTGACAGACACTGCTTGAGGACTACTTGGAGTCTCTCTTCTACTGCAACCTGCTCCGTCCCCTGACACAACTTCCTGTTTACACAGGGGCGAGTTGCAGGGGGTGGAATGCCTAATCTTTGAACATTACTAATTGTATCTGATATCATGGAATAACTATGTCATAACCAAACTCTGTAAGCCACATTGAGCCTGCAAATAGGTGGGAAAATGTGGGATACAAATGCAATAAATAAAATAAAAATAAGTGACAGGGAGAAATGCTGGGTGGAGAGGATACAAATGATAGCATGCTAGATCAGGTAGGAGGCAGCAATGTGCCCCCAGCTGCCCTGGGCCCTCAGGTACTGCCCAGTTGCCCGAATGATAATTCTACCCCTGGTGCCTACAGCACAAATCCAAACCTATATGTTAAGAATGAGCACTTATACCACCAAAGAGCAGGCCTGAGTGTGTGCATTTAAGTGCTAGAGATGCGCATGTAACCAACGGTATTCTACAAGTTACACACATAGCTTTATGTTCTGCCCACACTCTGCCAGACTCTACTTATGTGTATACCTACCTGTAAAAAGCGCACTCTCAGGCTTATTTTTGAAAGAGAAGGGCGCCCACCTTGGGAGATGGGCGTCCTTCTCCCAGGGTCGCCCAAATCGGCATAATCGAAAGCCGATTTTGGGCGTCCTTAACTGCTTTCCGTCGCGGGGATAACAAACGTTCACAGCGGCGTGTCGGAAGCGCAGCGAAGGCAGGACTGGGTCATTGGACCCTACCTGTCCTTCCAACTATCGCCCCATCTCCCTCCTCCCTTTCCTATCCAAGATACTTGAACATGCTGTTCACTGCCGTTGCCTTGACTTTCTTTCATCTCAAGCTATTCTTGATCCACTTCAATCTGGCTTTCGCCCCCTTCATTCAACTGAAACAGCGCTTGCTAAAGTCTCCAATGATCTGTTCATGGCCAGATCCAAAGGTCTCTATTCTATCCTCATCCTTCTTGATCTATCTGCTGCTTTTGACACTGTTGATCACAGCCTACTCCTTGATACGCTGTCCTCACTTGGATTTCAGGGCTCTGTTCTTTCCTGGTTTTCTTCTTATCTCTCCCAGCGTAACTTTATTGTATACTCTAGTGGATCCTCCTCTACTTCTATCCCACTGTCAGTTGGTGTACCTCAGGGATCTGTCCTGGGACCTCTTCTTTTCTCCAACTATACTTCTTCCCTTGGTACTCTGATCTCATCCCATGGTTTTCAGTATCATCTTTACGCTGATGACTCCCAGATCTACCTCTCCACACCAGAAATCTCAGCCGAAATCCAGGCCAAAGTATCAGCCTGACTGTCTGACATTGCTGCCTGGATGTCTCAGCGCCATCTGAAACTAAACATGACCAAGACTGAGCTTCTTATCTTTCCCCCTAAACCAACCTCTCCTCCTCCCCTATTCTCTATTTCTGTGGATAACACTCTCATCCTTCCTGTCTCATCAGCTCGTAACCTTGGGGTCATCTTCGACTCCTCCCTCTCCTTCTCTGCACATATTCAGCAGACTGCTAAAACCTGTCGTTTCTTTCTCTATAATATCAGCAAAATTCGCCCTTTCCTTTCTGAGCACACTACCAGAACCCTCATCCACACTCTTATCACCTCTCGCTTAGACTATTGCAACTTGCTTCTCACAGGTCTCCCACTTAGCCATCTCTCTCCTCTTCAATCTGTTCAAAATTCTGCGGCACGACTAAATTCCGCCAATGTCGTTATGCTCATATTAGCCCTCTCCTCAAGTCACTTCACTGGCTTCCTATCCGTTTCCGCATACAGTTCAAACTCCTCTTATTGACCTATAAGTGCATTCACTCTGCAGCTCCTCCGTACCTCACCACTCTCATCTCTCCCTACTTTCGTCCCCAGGAACTCCATTCACTGGGTAAATCTCTCTTATCTGCACCCTTCTCCTCCACCGCTAACTCCAGACTCCGTTCCTTATATCTAGCTGTACCATATGCCTGGAATAGACTTCCTGAGCCGGTACGTCAAGCTCCATCTTTGGCCGTCTTCAAATCTAAGCTAAAAGCCCACCTTTTTGATGCTGCTTTTAACTCCTAACCCTTATTCACTTGTTCAGAACCCTTATTTTATCATCCTCACTTTAATATTCCCTTATCTCTTGTTTGTCCTGTTTGTCTGTCGGGCAGGGACTGTCTCTTCATGTCCAAGTGTACAGCGCTGCATACGTCTAGTAGCACTTTAGAAATGATAAGTAGTAGTAGTGCCTAACACATGGGCGTCCTCGACCGATAATGGAAAAAAAGAAGGGCATCCCTGACGAGCACTTGGGCGACTTTACTTGGTCCATTTTTTCTTACGACCAAGCCTCAAAAAGGTGCCCGAACTGACCAGATGACCACCGGTGGGAATCGGGGATCACCTCCCTTTACTCCCCCAGTGGTCACTAACCCCCTCCCACCCTAATAAAAAATTTTTAAAATATTTTTTGCCAGCCTCGAATGTCATACCCAGCTCCATCACAGCCGTATACAGGTCCCTGGAGCAGTTTTAGTGGGTGCAGTGCACTTCAAGCAGGCGGACTCAGGCCCATCCCCCCTACCTGTTACACTTGTGGTGTACCCACTTGTAGGTGCCCCCCTTCACTCCTTAGGGCTATGGTAGTGTTGTACAGTTGTGCGTAGTGGGTTTGGGGGGGGGGGGGTTGGGGGCTCAGCACCCAAGATAAGGGAGCTATGCACCTGGGAGCAATTTCTGAAGTCCACTGCAGTGCCCCCTAGGGTACCCGGTTGGTGACCTGGCATGTCAGGAGGACCAGTGCACTACGAATGCTGGCTCCTCCCATGACCAAATGGTATGGATTTGGTCATTTCTGAGATGGACATCCTCGGCTTCCATTATGGCCGAAAATCTGGAATGACCATCTCTAAGGACGACCATCTCTAAGGACGTCCATCTTGTTTTGATAATATGGATTTCCCCGCCCCTTCGCCCTCAGGAAAACGTGGGTGCCCCTTTCGATTATGCCCCTCTATGTGTATTTACAGAATAGCACTTATGTATGTAACTGCTAAAATTCTGCCTATCTGCTATTCTGTCTTAACACATACAATTGAGATAGAATTGTGAGCATGTATCTTACAGAATTACCTTGTAAATGCATGACTCTGTTCTTGTTTGCATTTAATTTTTGATGTTAAGCATTTGACCACACCTCAAGCTTGTTTTAAAACACTTTTCATTCTAGCTACTCTGTCCAGGATGCAAATCTCTGCGTCTTTTGCTTCTAACCCTTCCATAATATCACAGTTCTCCGCTCGCAATATCAATTACAAAAATATTGAACAAAACTAGCCCCAAGACCAATCCCAGAAGCATTCTACTAATCACGTTTCCTCAAAGTGAATTGCATTTACCATATGGAACATGGTTCTTTTAAAACTGTGGAGCCAAATATACATATTTATACCGGCACTGCATGTAGGCAGGGCCGGTCTTATGCAGAGGCAACAGGGGCGGTCGCACAGGGTCCCACGCTCCTAGGGGCCCTGCATTTCTGGCACGTCTGTCCTATTGTCTCAGAACACCTCCCTGCTCCATACCTTAATGTGCATCCGCATATCAGTAGAGAGCATCAGGCAGCGGCACCGATTTTCATATCCTGTCAGCTGCCGAGCCCAGAGCCTCCTTGCTGCTGTGTGCTGCCCCCTTTTGATGTCACTTCCTGCTTCTGCATGGGCAGGATGCAACAGTGAAGAGGCTCTGGGCTCAGCAGCTGATGTGATATGAAAATCTCTGCCGCTCTCTACTGAAACTTGGTGGATGCACATCAAGGTACGGGGATTGAGGTGGAGTTCCGAGAGCTCTAAACCTCCTTTTAAACTCTGATAAATTATGGCTTATGGTGGAGGATGCAGGCGTGGGGGAGTGGGAGATGCAGGAGCGGGCTTGGGCAGGGGGCCTCACTGAATTGGTCTGCACAGGGCCCCACAATTGCTAAGACCGGCCCTGCATGTAGGTATTCTCAAGGGAGTAGTTTAGGTAGAGCTGGAGTGGAATTGAGATCTATTTGTGTATTTTATAATATACTAGTAAAAGAGGCCCGTTTGACACAAATGAAATGGGCGCTAGCAAGGTTTTCCTCGGAGTGTGTATGTTTGAGAGAGTGTGTGTGAGATTGACTGTGTGTAAGAGAAAGAGAGTGAATGTGCGAGTGTGTGTGTGACAGAGAGAGAGTGAGACTGCTGGGTGTGAGTGTCTCCTCTGTCCCCTCCCCCCCCTCCAGCCACCCAGTGATTCTCCTCTCTCCCCTGCCCCCACCTCCAGCCACCTAGCGATTCTCCTCTCTCCCCTGCCCCCCCCTCCAGCCACCCAGCGATTCTCCTCTCTCCCCTGCCCCCCCTCCAGCCACCCAGCGATTCTCCTCTCTCCCCTGCCCCCCTCCAGCCACCCAGCGATTCTCCTCTCTCCCCTGCCCCCCCTCCAGCCACCCAGCGATTCTGCTCTCTCCCCTGCCCCCCCCCCCTCCAGCCACTCAGCAATTCTCCTTCCCCTTACAGCACCACAAAACACACGCAAACAACGGCCGTATCACATCCCTACTCAGTGATTGGTTTCCACAGTTCACCTGCACACGCCCACCTTAGCATCTGGGCACGCGCATTACACAACAGCCCCACCCATCAGCCTCTCTGGGTGCGCGCTCCGCACGGTTAACCAGCCTACCCGTCAACTGGTCAATCGCTGCTATGTACACTGCTCAGCACCCTGCCCACCAACCACCACAGCGTTTTGGATCTAACGATACCGCCCAAATCTCTGCCCCTCCGCCAACTGCCCAACCTCCACTGCCGTGCACAGCTCAGCGTGCACGCCCACTGAACGACAGACCCAATCGCCGCCATGCGCCCGCCCTCCCACCTGTGGTTGGTCAGTGCTGCGTGTGATGTACCCAGAAGTACACTGACATCAATTCAGGAGATGGATACAGCCTTACAGAGAGCAGGAATGCTTCAAGGCTTCACTGCCACGGAGTCAGCTTCAGAACATTGGAGGTGCTTTTTATTATATAGGATGCACACAAAAGCATAGCATACATAGTTACACCTCATTTGAAATAGTTGTAAATTTGTGAAAAAGCATTTGTGCACTACTGGTACCATGGTTAAGATCCTATCTTATACAGGTACAAAAGCATCTGTGTTGCCTTTATAAAATAGACACAAGACAGGCCCTTTTTGGGCTTTTTTTTTTTTTTTTAAGTGCCATGTTATAAAATTAGTCTCCTTCCTGTGCCCCCCCCCCCCCCCCCCCCCCCCCCATCACCATTCATATGATACTCCCTCCCTTGGAGACTATGAATGTCTCTTTTGTGATACAAGACCTGTCCAGGCTAATCCCTAGAAGCCAGGCTCTTAAACTGAACTCTGATCTCCTGCATAGGAGCATACAGCACAGCATAGTTCAGTCCCTAAGTCACCAGGTACAAGATTGCTTTTTTCAGGATATTTCTAGATGGATTTCACTATTAAAAAAACACATATCATAGAAACATAGTATCGACTTAGTATTCAAGGCCCTGAAAGGAAATGGCCCCGAGTATCTGAAGAATAGGATGATCCTCTACACACCTCCAAGGACACTAAGGTCCTCCCAAGGCAGTGGTGTACCTAGGGTAATTGACACCCGGGGCCAGTCATATTTTAACACCCCCCTACAAAATCCAGTACTAGGCATGCCGAGAATACAAAACACTCAGGACCTATAGAGCAATTCTACCATACCATAAGCAGTCATTTCTACGAGTCACACAAGGAAAAGGAAAGCATCTTAAACACTACAGTGAGTACTAGAACATCAATTCACCTACTGTAAAACGAAACCAGACAGAAAAGTACAGATCGTCGATCCTGCACAGTCAATGCCAACTGAAAGCCATGTCTTTTTCACAAACACAGATACACCCTAATCCACTACAGAATAAGTAATAATAAACTTTCTATTTAGGACAAAAATTAAACAACCCCCAAGATGCCAGACTCTGCATACAATGCAACACCACAGAAACAGAAAATGTCCCCTAGTACTGTGCAAAATATAAAGACAGCAGATGTAAATTTGAAACAATGCAACACCACAGAAACAGAAAATGTCCCCTAGTACTGTGCAAAATATAAAGACAGCAGATGTAAATTTGAAAAAACTAACGAGTACCAATCACTACTTTACAAATTAACAAATAGAAATAAAACAAATATAAAAAATAAAATAATACCATTTTATTGGACTAATACATTTAGCTTTCAGAGGCCAAAACCTCCGTCCTCAGGTCAATACAGTATAGTGCTGTTACAGTATCCTATCCTGACCTGAAGAAGGGGGTTTTGTTCTCCGAAAGTTAGTCAAAATGTATTAAAATTAGTCCAATAAAAAGATTACCTTATTTACATGTTCTATTATAAACATTTATTAACACAGCTACAATACTACTTTATCCTAAAGCAAAAAAATTAAAATATATATTTTATTTACAGTTTGTTGTCTCTGGTTTCTGCTTTCCTCATCTTCTTTTCACTGTCTTCCTTCCATCCAGCATCTGTCTTCGGTCTCTCTCTGCCATCCAGTGTCTGCCCTCTCTGCTGTCCCCTCCATCCAATGTCTGCCCTCGCTCCCTGCCCCTTCCATCCACATCTGCCCTCTATCTCTGTCCCTTCCATCCACCAACTGCCCGTCTGCCCTCTCTCTCTCTCCCCCTTCCATTCACTGTCTGCCCTTTCTCTCTGCCCCTTCAATCCACCATTTGCCCTCCCTCTCCCATCCATCTAGGGTCTCCCCTCCCTCTCTCTCCCTTCCATCCAGGATCTATCCCCTCTGCCCCTTTTTTTCAGCCCCCCAGTTCCAGCCCCCTTATCCCACCTGCCCCTAGTTCTAGCCTCAGCCCACATCTCCCACATGCCCCCCCTTTTCAGCCCCCAGTTTCAGCCCCACAATCCCACCAGTCCCCAGTTTCAGCCCCAGCCCTTTTCTCCCACCAGTCTCGAGCTTCAGGCCCCAGTTTCAACCCCAGCCCTTTTCTCTCACCAGTCCTGAGCTTCAGCCCCCAGCCACTTCTCCCTGTCCCCTTTTCAGCCCCCAGTTTCAACCCCAGCCCTTTTTCTCTCACCAGTCCTAGGGGAGGAATACCGGATGAAATTGAAAGAAGCCAAGAGAGAGGTACGTCTGGCGAAGGCGCAAGCGGAAGAACAAATGGCTAGAAATGTAAGGAGGGGCAACAAAAATTTCTTCAGGTATATTAGTGAAAGAAGAATGACTAAAAAGGGAATTGTGAGACTAAAAGATACAGCGAACCGCTATGTAGATAATGATGAAGAAAAAGCCAATTTGCTAAATAGATACTTTTGTTCTGTTTCACTGAAGAAAATCCTGGAGAAGGACCGTGAGGGACTGGCAAAAGTACACCTGAGAATGGAATGGATAGAGCACCGTTCACGGAAGAGAGTGTGTATCAACAACTTGGAAAGCTAAGTTGGACAAAGCCATGGGACCGGAAGGGATCCCCCCAAAAATTGAGGGAGCTCAGAGAGGTTCTGGCGGGTCTTCTTAAAGATTTGTTTAATAAATCCTTGGAGACGTGAGAGGTTCTGAGGGACGGAGAACGGCGGAGGTGGTCCCTCTTCACAAAAGTGGTGATAGGGAAGAAGCTGGAAACTACAGGCAGGTAAGGCCTCACTTCGGTTATTGGAAAAGTAATGGAAGCGATGCTGAAGGAAAGGATAGTGAATTTCCTGGAAGCCAATAAGTTGCAAGATCCGAGACAACATGGTTTTACCAGAGGGAAATCGTGCCAAACTAATCTCATTGTAATTCTTTGATTGGGTAACTGGAGAATTGAATCATCGACGTGCTATAGACGTAATCTACTTAGATTTTAGCAAAGCTTTTGACACGGTTCCCACAGGAGGCTCTTAAATAAACTAGATGGGCTGAAGATAGGTCCCAAAGTGGTGAACTGGATTAGGAACTGGTTGATGGACAGACACAGAGGGTGGTGGTAAATGGAGTTCGCTTGGAGGAGGGAAAGGTGAGTAGTGGAGTGTCTCAGAGATCGGTGCTGGGGCCGATTCTGTTCAATATATTTGTGAGTGACATTGCCGAAGGGTTAGAAGGTAAAGTTTGCCTATTTGCGGATGATACTAAGATTTGCAACAGAGTGGACACCCGGGAGGGAAATGAAAGCATGAAAAGGGATCTGAGGAAGCTAGAAGAATGGTCTAAGGTTGGCAATTAAATTCAATGCGAAGAAATGCAAAGTGATGCATTTAGAGAGTAGAAACCCACGAGAGACTTAGTGTTAGGCGGTGAGAGTCTGATAGGTACTGAGGGGGAGAGGGATCTTGGGGTGATAGTATCCGAGGATCTGAAGGCGACGAAACAGTGGGACAAGGCGGTGGCCGTAGCGAGAAGGTTGCTAGGCTGTATAGAGAGAGGTGTAATCAGCAGAAGAAAGGAAGTGTTGATGCCTCTGTACAAGTCGTTGGTGAGGCCCCACCTGGAGTATTGTGTTCAGTTTTGGAGGCCGTACCTTGCAAAGGATGTTAAAAAAATGGAAGCGGTGCAAAGAAAAGCTACGAGAATGGTATGGGATTTGCGTTCCAAGACGTATGAGCAGAGACTTGCTGACCTGAACATGTATACCCTGGAGGAAAGGATGAACAGGGTGATATGATACAGACGTTCAAATACTTGAAAGGTATTAATCCGCAAAAAAATCTTTTCCGGAGATGGAAAGGCGGTAGAACGAGAGGACATGAAATGAGATTGAAGGGGGGCAGACTCAAAAAAGATGTCAGGAAGTATTTTTCACGGAGAGGGTGGTGGATGCTTTGAATGCCCTCTCGCGGGAGGTGGTGGAGATGAAAACGGTAACAGAATTCAAACATGCGTGGGATATGCATAAAGGAATCCTATGCAGTAGGAATGGATCCTCAGAAGCTTAGCCAAAATTGGGTGGCGGAGCAAGGTGGGGGAAGAGAGGTTGGTGTTTGGGAGGCGAGGATAGTGGAGGGCAGACTTATACGGTCTGCGCCAGAGCCAGTGATGGGAGGCGGGACTGGTGGTTGGGAGGCAGGAATACTGCTGGGCAGACTTGTATGGTCTGTGCCCTGAAAAAGGCAGGTACAAATCAAGGTAAGGTATACACATATGAGTTTATCTTGTTGGGCAGACTGGATGGACCATGCAGGTCTTTTTCTGCCATCATCTACTATGTTACTATGTTCAGCCCCCAGCCACTTCTCCCTCTCCCCTTTTCAGCCCCCAGTCCCCACAGTTCAGCCCCTGCCCCTTTTCAGCCCCAGTCCTAGCCCCCTTATCCCCCTACCCTCCTTTTCAGCCCC
>NW_021963745.1:0-57236 GCF_901765095.1 Microcaecilia unicolor | reverse complement strand
TCTCTCTCCCCATCCTTCCATCTGTTTTCCCTCTCTCTCCTCTCCCCATCCTTCCATCTGTTTTTCCCTCTCTCTCTCTCCCCATCCTTCCATCTGTTTTCCCTTTCTCTTTCCCCATCCTTCCCTCTGTTTTTCCCTCTCTCCCCAATCCTTCCATCTGTGTTTTTCTCTTCTCTCTCCCCATCCTTCCATCTGTTTTCCCCTCTCCCCAATCCTTCCATCTGTGTTTTCCCTCTCTCCCCATCCTTCCATCTGTGTTTTTCCCCTCTCTCCCCCAATCCTTCCCTCTGTTGTTTTCCCTCTCTCTCCCCATCCTTCCATCTGTTTTTCCCTCTCTCTCCCCATCCTTCCATCTGTTTTTCCCCTCTCTCTCCCCAATCCTTCCCTCTGTTGTTTTCCCTTTCTCTCTCTCACATCCTTTCCCTGTGTTTTCCCTCTCTCTCCTTTCCCATCTTCTTCCATCTGTTTTCCCCTCTCATCCCCAATCCTTCCATCTGTTTTTTCCCCTCCTCTCACCCATCCTTTCCATCTGTTGTTTTCCCTCTCTCCCCATCCTTCCGTTTCCCCCCCCCACTTCTCCCCAATCCTTCCCTGATTGTTTTCCCCCTCCTTCTCTCTCTCTCCACCAATCCTTCCCTCTGTTAGTTTTCCCCTCTCTATCCCCAATCCTTCCCTCTGTTGTTTTCCCTCTTCCTCTCTCTCCCCAATCCTTCCTTCTGTTGTTTTCCCTCTCTCTCCCCAATCCTTCCCTCTGTTGTTTTCCCTCTTCTCTCTCTCCCCAATCCTTCCCTCTGTTGGTTTCCCTCTCCCTGCCAAGTTTCCCGCGAACGGCGCGAAGGTCGCGATGCACGCGGCACCAGCCCCTATTCCGGCCGCTGCTGCTACTCCTGTTGAGCAGCAGTGGCTGCTGCTACACAAAGAAAAAGAAAGATTAAAAAAAAAAAAATTGAAACCTGGCTGAAACGCGGCACCCCGGCACTGTAGACAGCCATTAGGCATTGGTTGTTGCCCCCGCAGCCGCTCCTCCTCTTGCCTCTACGTCACTGCCCCTGGAGGAAGACCCCGGAGGAGCGCAGTGACGTAAGGGCAAGAGGAGGAGCGGCTGCGGGGCAACAGCCAATGCCTAATGGCTGTCTACAGTGCCGGGGTGCCGCGTTTCAGCCAGGTTTGAAGTTTATTTTAAAATCTTTTTCTTTGTGTAGCGGCAGCTGCTGTTCAACAGGAGAAGCAGCAGCGGCCGGAAATGGGGGCTGGCACTGCGTGCGGGACATGGACTCAGGGGGCGGGGGGGAGCAAAAAAAAAAAGGGGTGCCGGTACGCCGTACCGTTGCGTACCGGCACAAAAAAAGCACTGAATATTCATGCTATTTTCCAAAAGGCTATCTGATAATTGCTAATACAGTAAATTGTTTGTAATGACCTGGGCCTATAGAGGATTAGACAACCATATTATGACATTCTAAAGGGCCCCCGAGACCTGCAAACCATTCTGTTGATCAGATTCAGAGATCTGAAGAATCACTCATTAAAATGCAGTTTTGTTTTACTTGAAAAATTCTGGAACAATTATTTGAGGTAGCAGTTCCTGCCACTGAGGATGGGACAAGAAGTGATGGCCTTAGCCTTGGAACTAAGGGCTCCCACGTTATTGATGTGCTAGCCAATTAGCGTGGCTGTAATGTTGGTGTGCTAGCTGATTAGAATATTCAAGCTCATTCTCTGCTCTAGGGCCGCCGAGAGGGAGGAGCAGGGGGGACAAAATTCCCCAGGCCCGGGCCTCCAAGGGGGGGCCTGGCGCCGCAGGCCGCGGTCTCACCCGCCCACCTGCCACCGGGCCGAGCCCTCTACATTCAAATCACAGTGCCTCACCTCCGTGTGACAGCGCAGCAGCGGCAGATTGCCTCCCTTCGGGCCTTCCCTCACTGTGTCCTGCCCTCGTCTGATGTAACTTCAGTGAGGGCGGGACAAAGGGAGGGAAGGGCGATCTGCCGCTGCTGCGCTTTCAACGGAAGTGAGGCGCTGTGATTTGAATGCAGGGGGCCTGGCCCGGTGGTGGACGGAGGGGGGCTGTCGACGGGACAGGGGGTGGGCAGGTGGAGACTGGGGACTGCGGCGTGGCGGCTTCGTGGGGGGTGCAGCTGCGGGGCCCCGGGGCGGACTTGGCCCGGGCCCAGCCCAGTCTCTCGGCAGCCCTGCTCTGCTCCCTCCAGATAAATAAGAAAATAAAGTACCCCACATTTATCGAACGAACATGGATAAACTAACGCTTTAGTAGGTTCTGAGTTACATCATTTTTTCTGTGTTCAGTGCCTTTTGTCAGACATTTGTTAGTTTTAAATCCAAATAATCTCTATCGAAGAATCTGGGTGTCAGTTTCAAACAAGTCTGTTGAAAATCCCTACCCCCAAAATAATTCCTTCTCATCTGTAAGGGACTGAATTAGCATGATTGAAACTTAAGAGCAGGAATGCTAATTGTCAAAGCATCAACTCCAGCTACTATCCATTCACATATCTTTCCATATAATTCATAATTCAATTATTGTTATAAAGACACCTACCTAAAGTACATCTTAGATTCACTAACCTCATATTCTGGCTGCAAACCCTAGGATTTTATTCAAGGAAAACAGGTTCCCAGGGAGTGTGATTGTCTAGAAAGGAGATAGATAGTTGTAGCTAGGAGGAAAACATGTTTAAAAAATACATTAAAAAAAAGAAGGGTGGTTTCTAGAATCCTCTCAGGATGACATCACTGAAAGGCCACCCTACTTGTCTTTTCTTTCTGAGCAAGATAAAAATTTGACTTGTCAAAGTTACTTTAAAGACACAGCAGGTTCTATTTTGCCTCCTACAACCAAATTTCTTGATGTTACTGAAGCTACTCAGCTTCGTGGGAATTCTTTTCTTCAAACAAAGTCTCACTTGTTAGCTTTGGGGGCTTAATTTTATTTGCATTTTCCATTGTAAATATTTGATGGATTTCAAGGGAATATATATATTTACTGATCCTTCTCAAACAGACAGATTCTTCCAGGATATGCAGAGTAAGAGTTAGTCCAATCCAGTTATTGTGATCCGAGGTTTTTATTTTTTCCTTTTGCTTGTGTGGGCCTTCAAGGATACTTAAAGAAGTCATTGTATATTAGCAGGCTTACTGGTGAAATGCTTTATATTCTTTGCTGTTAATTCTCTCGCTTCCCATTATTGGGTTAGAAAACTGGAGATTGCTGCTTCTGGCTAGTTATTGTGTTTTCTTTTTTTATGTGGTTGTGATTTGCTGTATATTTTTCTGTTAATACTTGAAGAAAACAAATAAAAATAGAGGAACAATGACTTAAGAACTGAGAATAAATACACAAGTAAGCTAAAGCATATTTTTGTAGTCCTCCTGTGCCTGTTACACATCTAGGCACAAAGAGAGACTCATTTTAGAACACAGAGATTGGAATAGAGATGTCCAGGTTGGGACATAACTCAATTCCAGATTCTGATACCCAGATTCCTGACACAAAAGTTGCAGGAGTACACATTGGAAAGAATAATCCAAGCACCACCTCGAAATGGTTGACACCCTGCCCGGTGTATCCCAGAATGCACCAGGCAGGGCAGGGCGCTGCCATTTTGAGGCGGCGTTTGCAGGAGGAAGGAGGGAGGGGGCTAGTATGGATCCTACTGGATCACCAGTTTTTTTAAAATTTGTTGGTGGGGAGGAGGGATTTTGTGTGGAAGAGTTCTACTCCCTCCTCTTGGTTCATGGTACAGGGGGTCTGTGGGGCTTGGGGGTGGCGGTCTGGGGGGGCACTAGATCATCAGGCCAGCCCCCGAGTGGGTGAAGAAGTGGCTATTAGGGGTCCCACTGGTCAATCAGGTTTTTGTTTAAATTGGTGGTGGGGGGGGGGGGGGATTTTGTGTGGTGTAAGGAGGTCTCGAGGTCCACCGGACCTCCAGGCCCTTGAGTTTGGGTGGATGGGGTCCTAGAAGCATTTAAATGCATGTTGGACAGGGTCTCCCCATTCCTCCCCAATGCCCTGGCAAATCCCAACACCAGCTCCGAGCTGGCCTAGGGTTTGCCTGTTTTGCGCACTGCCTGCTGAAAATTGAGGAGGAATATTAATTCCCCTGTTTAGCATGCATTTGCATGCAATTATTTATTTATTTTATTTTAGTACATTTCTACCCCACATTTACCCGCATGAGCAGGTGTAATGTGGCTTACAATAAATCAGGATACAAAACAGGACAATGATGGCCCAGAACCAGAAAGTGACAGGAGGGGTAGGAACAGGAGATAACACAGGGTAGATGACAGGGGTCAAGCGACGGCAAGTGGGAGAGGCTAAGCATTGGAGTTGCCAGTGGAGTAAACCTTGACGGATAAGAACGTCTTTAAGGACTTCTTGAACAGTTGGTGGTCGGCCAGCTCCTTAAGTTGTTTCGGTAGGACATTCCAATATTTCGGACTGATGTAAGGGAAGGATGATGCAAAAAGAGTCTTATATTTAACATTCCTGCAGGTTGGAAAATGGAGAATGAGGTAGGACCTTGCAGACAATACAGCATTTCTTGATGCTGTAGATCAATGAGATTAAGCATATATTCTGGAGCTTCACCATACATGATCTTTTGTGTGAGCGAACAGATTTTGAAGGTAATACGGTCTGCTACGGGGACCCAGTGTAATTACACGTGCGTGCCGGCTCTGATCATCAGGTGCTGGCAAGCACAGGCGCTGGTCCTGCGCTAATAGCCTCTATCGCCCGCATTTGCCTTTGATCTTCAGCCCCATTGAGAGCTAACCGTCATTCAGTTTTCAAAAAGATCCTGTCCGTCAGTGTGTAATTCATGTCAGCAAATCTGCTTCCCCATTTAGCAGTGCCCAGATGACTGTTCAGGAGAATTAAACTGCGTACTTCAGCAAAGGTTTTCATCTTTACTCAGTTTTACAGGAAAAGATCGTGAGAGTTTTCCTGCCATGCACCTCACACGCATGGACCCTGTCCTTAGCACTCTGCCTTCATGCTGACAGAACTCTCTAGAATTAACTTCAAAACAAATGGGCCTGACGCTCTTTACTGCCTCTCTCTATGCAGGGCTCTGGCAAATGTAAACATGCTGCAGTCTTCCTGTTATTAGAAAGAAATAAAAGTTAGACATAAGCTCTACAGAGCACTACAATTTTCAAGTGATCTATAAGGGTCTGTTTAACCAGTTGGTTAATGGGTAGATTAATTTGTGGGATGTGGGTTATGGGAGGCAGTTGTAGTCCTCATGGAGAGATGAGGGAGGGGGCAGAAGGGACAGGAGTGTTAGATATGTGGATTATATTACTCATCGACTGCTGGGGCTATAAGAGCCAAGGCCCTTAGGGCTTTTTTTTTACAAAGCCGCACTAGCGATTCCCGTGCGGCAAATGAGAGGAAGCCCACAAAAATTGAGGGGCCCTTTTACTAAGCCATATGAGTGCCTACGCGTGCCAAAATGGAGTTACCGCCCAACTACTGCGTGGTTCTTGCGGTAATTTCATTTTTGGCGCATGTCCAATACGCGCGTCTGAAAAATATTTTTTAAATATTTTCGGGTGGGTCTAACAGACGCGTGCAAAGTGGCATTTGGCGCACGTAGGTCATTACCGCCTGGTTACGGCATGAGTCTTTATCGCTAGGTCTATGGCTGGCGGTAAGGTCTCAGACCCAAAATGGACGCGCGGCAATTCTGATTTTGCCCCACGTCCATTTTTGGGAAAAATTTTAAAAAGGCCTTTTTTTTACAGGCGTGCTAAAAAATGGATCGGCGCGCGCCCAAAACCTGTGCCTATACTACTGCAAGCCATTTTTCAGCGTGCTTTTAGAAAAAGGACCCCTGAATGGGTGTCCTCTCATTTGCCTGACTGAGACTCGACTGAGCGGCTTTGTAAAAGAGGCCCTTAGTGATGGGATATTCTTTTGAAGGGGGAGGAGGAGGGAAAGTGGATGAAGAGGAGGGAATCAAGGGGGGAGGGAGAGAAGGGGGAGTTTCTCAAAATGAAAAAAAACTGTATTTTAAGATCTGGTTACTTGATGATTGGTTTCCTTTTGATAAACAGTTTTGGGAGACATTTGTTTGTTGTGCTTTGTAATAAAGTTATTAAATGTAGAAATACAAGCAGGTCAAATTTTAAACTCCACAGTCAGTGCTCCTTTTAAATGCCAGCCACAAGCAGGGCTAGAAGTTTCATTTTAAACACATTTAAGGAAGGGACGGGGAGGCGAGGGGAAACCTCTCTTTTGTGTTCTCCTCTCTTTGCTTTTGTGGGTTTTTTGTGGAAGTTTCTTTCCACGTTCTTTTTGGAAAGGAGTCCCCATACTGTAGACGCCTTGGATGAGGTTTTTTTTGTTTTTTAGTTTTGGGACTTTAAGGCGCTACTGGAAGGGATAACGAGTACACCCTTTCGTTTTGTGCATCAGTTACAGATATCTATTAGATACATATATAAATATTTTTTTACTTATTATCGTACCTTCTTGTTGAGTTATGGAAAGGGTTGGGTAGAGGGTAGAAATATATGGATTGCTTAAAGTTTGATGACAGGTACTATACTGTTGCTCACATGTACTTATTTTCCACTTGACTTTCTATGGTCATAGCTGATGGTTTTATCTATTATGTTTTTTGTCATTAATAAAAAATTGTTATACACTAAATTCCAGCCACAGCCTTTAAAGGTATAGCTGAATATTCAGCACCAGTCAATACCCAGGTACAGAGGTGGGGTGTTGACAGGTCATAAGCAGAGGCAGTGGGATTTGAACACCAGCTTCCATCGCTCTCAGTCCACTTCTCTACTATTTATTTGGATTTAGATTGCATCTTTTTCAGTAATAGCTCAAGATAAGCTATATTCAGGTACATAGGAAGGCTACTCCTCCATTCCTACAAAGCTAGATGGAGATGCAGGAGTATTATAAGCTATTTTGTTCCCCCAGAAATGGGTGCTGGATGCATGGAACAGCCTACCAGTAGTCTCGATGGAGACAAAATCTTGTCAGAACAGAATTTTTAACAGGAAATCAAGAACAGAACCAGACATCAAGTACGATTTGTTATATTACAGCTGGAAGGAAAATAGGTAGACCACATATTCAATGTTTCCATGTTAAACTAAAAGAAAAATCCAGTTTACAAATTTCAATCACGTAACCATCTAACATACAATTCCTTGGATAGGATTGTATTGCTCAAAAGCTTCTAACCTGCAGGGATCTTCAAATATTAAAAAGTACACAAAATTCTCGGCTCTTTAACCAAGCATAATGTATTCCTCCTACTTCTTCATGCTGCCTCTTGTGAGCTATGAATGGGGAATGAAGAGGCAGGGTAGGTTTCTTCTGCCCCTCCCCCCCCCCCCCAACTTCTGTTTTCTGAACACCTGTCCACCTACTGAATACATCAAGATTTTACCTGGCCTGAGAACTTCAGCCTACGTCTGTCCCTACAGTACTGAACACCACCCTGAAAACCATTCTCAAGCCAAACTTTGTGGCAGATTTTTGTGCAACTTAAATATTTACAATACTGCAAGTGACGTAATGCAAGCTCACGCTAACGAGTTGAACTGCGTTGCTCTCCTTCCCTCTGCCTCCAGATCTTTCCACCCCCTGGTTTTCTTTTTTTAAATCTTTCTTTTTTTACTAAGCGCATCAAAATGTACAAGGAAGATAAACAATCTTGTTCAGAAACTAGGAAAGAAATATATATTCTCCAATGAGAAACTAGTACAATAGCAAAGACAAAGAGAGAGAGAGAGATAGAAAAGGAAACTATTTACCAAAGAAAAGGCCTAAACATGTTGACGAGCTGCCCAAAATATTTCACTTCTTAACAGGTAATGCAGTAACCATTTGCAAAGGAAACTTATTATTATGAAATTGCTTAAGATGCAGTGGGCCACAAAACATCCCCTGCTTTTCTACATACTGTGCCAGTCCATTTTCTCTGTTTAACTGTTCGAGGCTTGTTCTCTTAGAAATCCTTTTTATCGAGTAGCTGTAAAAGGGGCATGCGCTAGCGGCAGTGCGTGTTTTTGCTGCTCACCGAGGCCCTTTTTACTGCAGAAGGCTAAAAAGTTTGGAAAAAAGAAATGGCCATGCGGTAAGTTCGCACCTTCCATACGGCCATTTCGGGGGAAGGGGGAAGCACTTACCGTAGGGGCTCCTGCGCTAACCCGGTTTAAAAAATATGGAACTAAATTCCCATAGCACTGGAAATGGCTCGCGCTGGGAGCAGAATTACCGCCGGGCTGCTGCAGTAGCCCAGCGGTAGTTCCAGAGTGCCGCTCACCAACTTTTTAGTAAAAGGGCCCCTTGGTGAATAAATCCTGTTGAGTTCAGCATATGCGTTTGCCAACATCTTTTCTAATGACGAGTGTTCCTGTGTGTCCTGGTGAGATGGCGAGCTCCGCTGAGGGTGGAATATGACTCCTGTGTGCTCTAGTGTACCAAGGGTGAGGTGGTGGGGGCGGTCCGCCCAAGGTGCAGGCAGCAAGGGGGGGTGCACTGGGCAGGTGTCGGCTCTGCCGGTCCCCTGTCCCAGGACAGGAACATGATGTCAGAGGGAGCAGGGGACCGGCAGAGCCAACAACCGCACCTGATAGGCGCACCCCCGTTGCTCAGAGGAGCTGCTCCACCCGGGGCAACTAAAGGGGTCTTTTACTAAAGCTTAGCTCGATTTATCTGCAGCTAAATGGACCCTGCTGCAGACAACTCGAGCTAAGCTTTAGTAAAAGACCCACTAAGGTAGGTGCACCACTGCCCATTTTATCCACACCAGTGGTACACCATCACTATCCCTAACCGCAGTTGATTTGCCCTACTGAACTCTGGGGTCCTTTTACTAAGCTGTGATAAAAAGTGGCCTGCGGTAGTGTAGGAGCGAGTTTTGGGCGCACGCAGAATTATTTTTCAGCACACCTGTAAAAAAAGCCCTTTGTTTTTCTTTCCCCAAAAATGGACGTGCGGCAAAATCAAAATTGCCACGCGTCCATTTTGGGTCTCTGACCTCACCACCAGCCACAGACCTAGCGGTAAAGAATTTGTGCAGTAATGACCTGTGTGCATCAGATGCCACTTGGCGCATGTCCGCTATGTGAGCCAGAAAATAAAAATTATTTTTCAGACGCGCGTTGCAGACGCGCGCCAAAAATTAAATTACCGCAAGAGCCATGCGGTAGTCAGGCGGTAAGTTCACTTTGGCACGCGTTGGGCGTGCGTAGACGCTTACACGGCTTAGTAAAAGGGGCCCTCTATTTTTTCCTTTACTAAAATGTCTTATTATTAATTGCGCAACCCTATCCCACCTCCCAGTGCTTTTAGAAGGAAGGAGGGAGTAGCACTCTCTCCTCCAGGGGCACCACCTTCAAAATGGCCGTATCCTGCCCTGCCTGGTGCCTCCTTTTCTCCTGCAGAAAGAAAGATGTAAAATCAGGACTGACTCTGCCTGCTCCCTTCTGTCCCAGAGCTAGATGGCAACAAGAGAAGCAATGACTCAGACAGCCAAAAAAGTTTGATTTATAGCCACTGCAAGGCCAAATGGAAAAAGTGATGTCTTGCTTAGTATATATAAAATAACTGTTCATGAATGGAAGATCGGTTCACATGGAAAATCAATTAGCTTTGCAATACCAGACAAAGGCCTCCTCTGAAAGGCTCTGACAGAGGCTGGAGTGGGAGAAAAATATTGCTTCACACCAGCTGACACAAAAAGTAAACTTCTGAAATACTGCTGGCCCTCTTTCCTCCCATCAAACTATCTTTTTTCTTGATCAAAATCAACTTTAAAAAAATTGAAGTGTGAGGGCATCTAACAGGATAACAAAATACAGATAAATATTTCCCCCCGATATTCAAAGTATTTAACTGGCCAGGATTGGCACCTGGCCAGTTAAATGCCCCATAACTGGCTAACCGGCAATATTCAGCGGGGGGATAGCCAGCTCTCTCCCGCTGAATATCACTGATTAGCGGCTAGCAGATAGCCAGTTTTATCGGCTGACATAACCGACTGATTTTCAGCCCCACTTTAGCGGCTATGTTTGCCTGCGTGAATATGTGGGACATTTTTGGCCGGTTAGAAGTCTGAATATCAACATAGGAAGTTATTTTCTAAGCAGCCAAAAATAAACCTGAAAAGGCTCGGCTAACTCCTGCAGTCTGAATATCGGCCCCTTTGTTTAAAAAAAACAAAAACAAAAACCCAGCGCAAACAGTTGATAAGTAAGGGGTATGTTTACTAAGATACGTTAGCGTTTTTAAAGCGCCTGTAAATTTAAGGCACATTAAATGCTAACGTGCCTGTACACTTCTATGGACACGTTAGCGTTTAACACGCGTAAATCATTTACGCGTGTTAAAAATGCTAACGCGCCTTAAATTATGCATTTCATCTTCTCAGTTTAAAGTACATGCAGAAAAACATGCCTGTGTTATTTAGAAGCTCCATTCTTCAATAATAATAATAAAAGATGCATAGTGTAGACATCTGTAAGCACGTATCCCCTAATTCTATAATCTTAGCACCTCAACGTAGTGCTATTCGCACACCAAGAGTTCCTTTTACTAAGCTGCGGCAAAAACTGGCCTTACTACGCCCTTGCATGGGTTTTACTTGTACGCTAAGGACATTTTTACCAGAGCAGTAAAATGGCCAATTTTCCATTTCTTGTATTAACGGCTATCCGCTAATGTTGCCATTAAAAAAATATTACTGCGTGAGCCCTTACCGCCACCCATTTTGAAAGTGGTAAGGGCTCACGTGGTAATCCTGTACTAATCAGTTAGCGCACAGTAATGTGGATGCATGAACTGATTAGTGCAAAAACCACCCCCTGACACACCTTCCATTAAAAAAAATTACAAATAATTGTTAGCACCCAGATTAGCACATGCTAATTCAGTAGTTACCGCATGGACAAGTCCCTCTCCTAGGTACAAAAAATTGTATTGAATGCTATAATTATGTGCTAGAGTGTGGACTTCATGGACTAACATTTACGCCTGTCTTCAACATTAGGGAAAGGGAAATGAGACTTGATATACTGCCTTTCTGTGGTTTTTATAACTACATTCAAAGTGGTTTACATATATTCAGGTACTTATTTTGTACCAGGGGCAATGGAGGGTTAAGTGACTTGTCCAGAGTCACAAGGAGCTGCAGTGGGAATCAAACTCAGTTCCCCAGGATCAAAGTCCACTGCACTAACCACTAGGCTACTCCTCCACTAGCAACATTCTATGTAGAAACCTGCCCTTGCAGATCAGCAATGCGGCCGCGCTGGCTTCTGTTTCTTTGAGTCTGACGTCCTGTGCGTACGTGCAGGACGTCAGACTCAGAAACAGAAGCCTACGCGGCCGCATTGCTGATCTGCAAGGGCAGGCTTCTACATGGAATGTTGCTAGTGGACTAGCAACATTCCATGTAGAATCTCAAATAGTAGCAACAGAATCTCAATAGTAGCAACATTCCATCTAGAACTTATTTTGTACCAGGGGCAATGGAGGGTTAAGTGACTTGCCCAGAGGCACAAGGAGCTGCACTGGGAATTGAACCCACTTTCCCAGGATCAAAATCCACTGCACTAACCACTAGGCTACTCCTCCACTCCATGACATAAATGATAGAGCCTAATGTTGGCTTACCAATGCTGACTTACATTCTATTCTATAATGGAATCTGGGCGCCCAGACGCCGTTGCAGAATTCACGCTCAGCGCTCTGCATTTTACCACCCAAATTTAGGCAACCTTTATAGAAAAGCCTACTTAATGTACACAGGCATCTATCTATAAATGAAGGAACCTTGCTTCCATAACCTGTCTTCAGAACCATGCAGCTGGTCGGATTTCCATGATGTCCATATTGACAAGCAGGATAGGTTTGCACATGTTTGAATACTGTGGAGGTCCTACTATAATCTCATTGTACCAATTACTAAGGGAGGGACAGTTACTGAAAGTATAACTGTGTGTTACAGTAATTTTAGCAACATGGTAGTAGTTAGCACTGCCAGCGGTTAACAGCGACATGTAGCTGTCAGTAGTCGCTAGTGGACATGTGGTTTAGGAAGAGGTTGCGAGGGTTTCATTGATCAGTTAAAGAGGTATGGGATCCAAAAAAGGTTAAGAGCCCCTGCTCTCATGCTAAGAGGCCCATACTGATATTTTCACTTTTTATTTAACCAAGTTCCCATTGCCTTGTTCTTGCTCTCTTTTTCTGGCAGCTGTACACAAAAAAAAAAAAGCCTATTCCACGGTATTGATATGTCAGCAACTGCAAAGAGTTATTGATATTTGGCAGTCAGACAGCTGGTGCCTGGGATCACCACACGCTTTTAAAGAGAAGATGACTTGCCAGCTCCCTGCACATACAATTGCACAGTTCATGTTTTCATAATTTGTTTGTATTTACTCTGCAGTACATTCAATATTGCACTGAAATCCTGCCAAAACCTCGTGATCACGGAGAGCTAAACCTCCATTAGTTTAATTGCACTGTTAAATTTGAGCAGGCTCTCCTACAGTTAACCACAAATCAGAACTATCAACAAGAAATGCCAGCCCAGAAAACGGGAAATACCCACTCCTACATCTACCCAACTGCAAAAACACCATCTACAAAACTATCTACACAGCAGGATTTAGCTACCTGGGTTCCAAATGGTGGAACTCGATACCAAAAAACCATAAGCATCACAAATCTCCTCCAATTGCATGTTGTTAAAAGAAAACGCCTACAAGGTTCTCACGAGATGGTACTATACTCCACATCGATTGCATGTGATGTTTCCACAGGTGTCCCATCTTTGTTGGAGATGCAGAGCGGAGGAGGGCACCTTTCTGCACATTTGGTGGTCCCGTAGAGGTTTGCAATTGTTCTGGGGGACTATTACAGCTAAGATAGCAAAATGTACGGGTCAGCCCTTTACGTGTGATCCACAGTGGTGTTTGTTGGGTTGGGGAAACAGGCATGGAGTAAAGTGTCAGAGGCGCATTAAAAGAATGTGCCTCGCTGTGGCTAAGAGTGTTATTGCGAAACACTGGAAAAAGCCTGGAGCGCCCTCTGAGCAAGACTGGATTTTGAAATTATCACTCATTAGGGAAATGGAAAAACTCACGGACAAGAAAGTGGGTAGATATAACGCAACATCTGAGATACGGACTCAGTTAAGAGTTTTGACTCAAATGATGTAGAAATAAGAGAGAAAAGGGGGGAGGAGGGCGGGAGGGGGGTAGAGAGGGAGGGTAAGGGGAGCGGGAGTAGAGGGAATAAACATTGTGTAGATGTATTAATATTGTACAATTTTATGCCTGTCAATAAAAAATTTAAAGTTAAAAAAAAAAGAAATAAAAACCTACCTGTAAAATTTTACCGCTAATCGCAAAGACATTGTCGCCTTCCTTTCAAATCTACCTCTTTAAAAACTATATGAATAAATATCACCAAAACTACAAATCAACACAAAAGCTACCACTACCTTTTCCACTTCAAATCTATCTCTTTCAAAACTCTGGGGCCCTTTTACACGCGTCAAATTGGAACTACAGCTCAGCTACCGCGTGCCCAGGGTGGCAATTCTATTTTTGACACACGTCCAAAACACACGGTAGAAATTTTCTACCGCATGGTGCTTATCCCGTGGTAATCGGCAGTGTACGCACACTGATGATTACTGCCCGGTTCATGTGTGAGACCTTGCTACTAAGTCAATGGGTGACGGTAAGGTCTGAGGCCGAAAATGGACGCTCGCTCATTTAAATTTTGCCGCACTTCCATTTTCGGCCACAAAAAAAGACCTTTCTTGCAGGCGAGCTGAAAAATGGACCCATACATGTCCAAAAGACGTGCCTACACCAGCGCAGGCCATTTTTTGGCGCGCCTTAGTAAAAGGGTCCCATGAATAACCACACGAACTTTAGATGCCCTCTCCACATTGCACAACACTCCACCAAAATGTAAATTGTGAGCCACTTTGAGCCAAAAATTGCTAAAAGCCCATCTCTTCAATGTCGCCTTTGGCACCTAACCACTATTTCAAGAAATCTAGACTACCCCAACTTGTCATTTCGTCCTTTAGAGTGTAAGCTCCTTTGAGCAGGGACTGCCCCTTTTTGTTAAATTGTACAGCGCTGCGTAACCCTAGTAGCGCTATAGAAATGTCAAGTGGTGGTGGTGGTGGTAGTGGGATACAAGAATGTATAAATAAATAATACTTAAGAACAACAGCTTACAGCAAATCAGAAAAAAATATTTTTAAAGTAGCACATTTCACTGAAAATGTAATATTTCTTACATCCATCCAAAACCTATGGTTCATTGGACTGATTTACTAAAAGATGCTACATACGTTAATGTATTTTATTTATTTTTTTATTGCAGAGAAACAACTCAGCAAATAATGTTTTACACATTGCATACCATAAGAGTCCACAAGTAACACAAGAGCAACAAAGCAAGGACCCTATTTACTAAGCTGAACTAGAGATGCATTAGCATTTTTAGCGCACACTAATTCGTAGCACGTGCAAAAAACAGTAGCACACCTTAGTAAACAGGGCCCCAACTTGCTTATGCAATTTTGTACAATTTCACGATCCAAAGCAAACCAGGAACCAAGACAACAGCAGCAGAAAAGATAGATCATAAAAGGTTGCAAAATAATAAACAAGGTTGAATAATGTCCCTTTATTGCCATTTGGTATGAATTGCCTGTTACTTACAGCAGGTCCTATTTTGTGCAGTGGAATTTATTTAATAATAAAATCCATTAACTGCATTAGCTCACACTACTACTACTACTACTTATCACTTCTATAGCGCTACAAGGCATACGCAGCGCTGTACACCATACATGAAAAGACAGTCCCTGCTCAAAGAGCTTACAATCTAAATAGGACAGGCAAACAGACAGAACAACAAGAAGGGTAAAAGGGTAAGTGAGTAGTGGTTACAATCTAAATAGGGCAGGCAAACAGACAGAACAACTAGAAGGGTAAAAGGGTAAAGGGCAAGTGAGTAGTGGTTACAATCTAAGTAGGACAGGAAAAACAGACAGAATAACTAGAAGGGTAAAAGGGTAAAGGGCAAGTGAGTAGTGAGTAGTGGTTACAATCTAAGTAGGACAGGCAAACAGACAGAACAACTAGAAGGGTAAAAGGGTAAAGGGCAAGTGAGTAGTGGTTACAATCTAAGTAGGACAGGCAAACAGACAGAACAACTAGAAGGGTAAAAGGGTAAAGGGCAAGTGAATAGTGGTTACAATCTAAATAGGACATGTAAACAGACAGAACAACTAGAAGGGTAAAAGGGTATAGGGCAAGTGAGTAATGGTTAGGAGTCAAAAGCAGCATTAAAGAGGTGGGCTTTCAGTCTGGACTTGAAAACGGCCAAAGACGGGGATAGACAGACACTAAACAGTAGCGTGCCTTAGAAATATAGCCCTCTGTCTTGAAGAAATGACTCAGAGTTTTTTTGGTTCCCCTGTGCCCTTTAGTCTATCGTCTCATCCTGAATTTCTTGGCAGGGTCCTTCAAGGAGCACTAGGTAGTCTGGGTTTTCAGGACATACAAAATGAAAAATGCACAAGATTTGAAAATAAGAGGGGTCCTTGTACAAAGCCACGGTGAAAAGTGGCCTGAATCTTTTGGGCGCCCGCTGGGCCACTTTTTATCACGGATGGGGAAACGGCCATTTTTTAATAGGCCGGGAAAAGGGCGTGAGCAAAGATTAAAACTAGCGTTTGCCTACTTACAGCTTGAGCTCTTATCGCAAGAGCGCCAATGTGGCCATGCTGCCTAATACCATGGGATTCGGTGCACGCCAAACTCAGAATTACCACCGGGTGCATACGTTACTTCAGGAGTAGTGTCGATTTGGAACATGCTACCCACGCATTAGCCCTCCCACGGCTTTGTAAGAGGGCCCTAGAGGTAGCAAATGTAAATCTCTCCTATTCATTTTGAGTATCCTGAAAAGATTAGCTAGGTACTGGTGATCTTTAAGGACCAAGTTCAGAACTGCTGACCTAACTTTTGATGTTTAGGCGTAGTTTTCTAAAGAGCAATCACTCTTTCATATACCCAGAACTTCAAAGTTCACAAGAAATGTGAAAAGTATGAATGTTTTATTGTGATTCAATTCAAACACTTCTATATATGTAGAATATAATTATAATGAAATTAAGTAACATACATATAGTAACATAGTAGATGACAGCAGAAAAAGACCTGCACGGTCCATCCAGTCTGCCCAACAAGATAAATTCATATGTGCTACTTTTTATTTGTACCTGTCCTCTTCAGGGCACAGACCGTATAAGTCTGGCCAGCACTATCCCCACCTCCCAACTACCAGTCCCGCCTCCCACCACCAGCTCTGGCACAGACCGTATAAGTCTGCCCAGCACTATCCCCGCCTCCCAACCAGTCCCACCTCCAGCTCTGTTTGACATAGACAAAGTATGTTATATGTAGAGTGCTCAGACCATATTGGATCTTAAAATAAGACAGGAATATTTAAAAACAAACAAAAAAAAGCCTGTTTCTCCAAAAATGAAACGGGCCCTGGGAAGGCTATCGTCTAAGCGATTTCTCATCTCTCCCCTGCCCTCCCCTCCATGACCAGCGATTCTCCCCTGCCCTCCTATCACATCCATGTCCAGCGGTTCTCCCCTCCATGTCCAGCAACTCGCCCCAGCCCCCACCTGTCCCCCTTTTAAGCACCCGAGTTCCAGTTCAACCCCAGCCCTCACCGGCATGCCCTCTTCTCTCACAACAGCCCTCCTTTCCTTCCTGCCGCCCTTCCTTTAAAACTTTTATTTTACCTGAAGTCGCAGCAGCATCAGTGAAAGCGGCAGGCGAGGCTTGGCTACAGCCTTCCCTTTCCTTCTCTCTCAGTGTCCCGCCCTCCTCTGATGTAATTTCCTCTTTCTGTGAAGGCAGGACACTGAGAGGGAAGGGAAGGCTGGAGGCGAGCCAATTACGTAGTACCTCATTTGAATACGGTTACAAACCCAGCCAGCCAAGTAAAAATGAAGTGAATCTCTCACATTTATTTAAAATAATTACTGAATTGCTCTCTAGGAAACCCTTTATATTTAGGAACATTTCAGATAAAGCAGGAGTGGAGGAGTAACCTAACAGTTTAAGCAGGAAGGCCAGGGTTCAAATCTCACTGAGAGGTCCTTTTACTAAACTGTGTATGCGTCTACGCACGCCCAATGTAAGCCAAAATGGAGTTTCCGCACGGCTCGTGTGGTAATTTCATTTTTGTTGCGCGTCCGATTTGCGCCGCTGAAAATTTTCTGCCATGCTTATCGGACGCGTGCCAAGTGGCATTTGGCGTGCATAGGTCATTACCGCCCGGTTACCGCGTGAGACTTTACCGCTAGGTCAATGGCTGGCGGTAAAGTCTCAGACCCAAAATGGCTGCGCGGCAATTTTCATTTTGCCACACGTCCATTTTCGGCAAAAATTGTAAAAAGGCCTTTTTTAAAATGTGCGCTGAAAAATGATTCTGCGAACGCTCAAAACCCACACCTACACTACCGCAGGCCACTTTTTCAGCACACTTTAGTAAAAGGACCCCTGAACTTCTGAGAAAGGTGTGAGCTAAATCCAAATTCAAACACAAACAACCCCTAGGGTTGCATAGTGCTGGGCAGACTTATACGGTCGGTGCCAGAGCCGGTGGTGGGAGGCAGGGATAGTGCTGGGCAGACTTATACGGTCTGTGCCAGAGCCGGTGGTTGGGAGGCGGGGCTGCTGGTTGGGAGGCGGGGATAGTGCTGGGCAGACTTATACGGTCTGTACCAGAGCCAGTGGCAGGAGGCGGGGCTAGTGCTGGGCAGACTTATATGGTCTGTGCCAGAGCCGGTGGTTTGGAGGAGGGGCTGGTGGTTGGGAGGCGGGGATAGTGCTGGGCAGACTTATACGGTCTGTGCCCTGAAGGGCACAGGTACAAATCAAGGTAAGGTATACACAAAAAGTAGCACATATGAGTTATCTTGTTACATAGTAGATGACGGCAGAAAAAGACCTGCATGGTCCATCTAGTCTGCCCAAGATAAACTCATATCTTGAATTTGTACCTGACTTTTTCAGGGCACAGACCGTATAAGTCTGCCCAGCAGTAGTTCCCGCCTCCCAACCACCAGTCCCGTCTCCCATCACCGGCTCTGGTACAGACCGTATAAGTCTGCCCTCCCCTATCCTAGCCTCCCAACCACCAACCCCTCTTCCCCCCACCTGCTCCGCCACCCAATTTCAGCTAAGCTTCTGAGGATCCATTCCTGCTGCACAGGATTCCTTTATGCATATCCCACGCATGTTTGAATTCCGTTACCGTTTTCATCTCCACCACCTCCCGCGGGAGGGCATTCCAAGCATCCACCACCCTCTCCGTGAAAAAATACTTCCTGACATCTTTTTTGAGTCTGCCCCCCTTCAATCTCATTTCATGTCCTCTCGTTCTACCGCCTTCCCATCTCCGGAAATGATTTTTTTTGCAGATTAATACCTTTCAAGTATTTGAACGTCTGTATCATATCACCCCTGTTCCTCCTTTCCTCCAGGGTATACATGTTCAGGTCAGCAAGTCTTTGGTCATACGTCTTGGAACGCAAATCCCATGCCATTCTCGTAGCTTTTCTTTGCACCGCTTCCATTTTTTTAACATCCTTCGCAAGGTACGGCCTCCAAAACTGAACACAATACTCCAGGTGGGGCCTCACCAACAACTTGTACAGGGGCATCAACACTTCCCTTCTTCTGCTGATCACACCTCTCTCTATACAGCCTAGCAACCTTCTCGCTACGGCCACTGCCTTGTCACACTGTTTCGTCGCCTTCAGATCCTCGGATACTATCACCCCAAGATCCCTCTCCCCCTCAGTACCTATCAGACTCTCCCCGCCTAACACATACGTCTCTCGTGGGTTTCTACTCCCTAAATGCATCACTTTGCATTTCTTCGCATTGAATTTTAATTGCCAAACCTCAGACCATTCTTCTAGCTTCCTCAGATCCCTTTTCACGCTTTCCACTCCCTCCCGGGCGTCCACTCTGTTGCAAATCTTAGTATCATCCGCAAATAGGCAAACTTTACCTTCTAACCCTTCGGCAATGTCACTCACAAATGTATTGAACAGAATCGGCCCCAGCACCGATCCCTGAGGCACTCCGGGATCACCTTTCCCTCCTCCGAGCGAACTCCATTTACCACCACCCTCTGTCGTCTGTCCGTCAACCAGTTCCTAATCCAGTTTACCACTTCGGGACTTATCTGCCCTTGTTGGGCAGACTGGATGGACCATGCAGGTCTTTTTCTGCCGTCATCTACTATGTTACTATGTTGCAGGGAGGGAGCTATAGCAGTCATTCTCCAGAAATATCAAAAGGCTAGATGAGAGCATGCTTGCAACAAGTTCCTGTCAAAGTTACGGTCCCTGCCTCACAATCTTATATTACTAAAAATTTTATTTTTCAACAGTTATTCTTCACCTCTTACACATGTCGAGTAGAGGCCTCTGTTTCACAGAAAGGCTGCTGTATCATGGGCATATATTCCTTATTCCTCCGTGATATACGACTATGGCATTTAAAAGAGAAAACAAGCAACTGAAGTATAACCAAATAAAAAGTGTTATGCAAGTTATTATGGGACTATAAATGTTAAGATGATTTAAAGCATGAGGAGTTTTTTTAATTTGAAGACTGATGATCGAAAGTTTTTAATCCTATGAGTCCTCTTGAAGGGTTTGGTTTCCTGACGTCCTTTCCTCCTCTTTTTTTGAGTGAAGTTTGGTCATTGAGATTATTTTTCCAGTGAAAGAAATCAGAGTATTTGTTTCGAATTGATTGGATTTTATTGTTCATTTTGTGCATACCACAAAAAGAAGCCTCAGTCATCAGCCAGGGAATGTTAGGTATGGTTTCAGTCTCTCAAATTTGCCTACTAGCCCTCATAATCGTTGTACTGTGCCAAAAGAACTTCCTTCTGAAGCTCATATGGATGGCCTTCTGGTCAAATGGGCTAACCCATTTTTCACACCGGAGGTGGTTGGACCAGTTGTCCATGTGGCCAGTGGGAATAGCTTATTCAATCACGTGCAAAACAAATCTGTGAAATTCACTGGCTTTTAGCTTAGTCCACTTGTTCATAGGTAAATATTGACGTCTTGATGTACTAGATCCAAAAAGCCATAATTCAGCAAAATTGAGGGTGAGCCCATTTGTCCTAAGACCATCCATATGTACAAGCAACATATCAAAGTGCACTCAAAAGTTTATTTTCATTACCTGCTTATCGCTAACATGTTGCCCCATACCCATCTCCCTTTCTCCTTACCATTGCAATCTTTTCTGTCAGGGCCGGTCTTAGGCAGAGGTGACCGGTGTGACCACACAGGGCCTCGCGCTCCCAGGGGCCCTATCCCTGTTTGCTGCATGCGATCCAATCAAACTTAACTCCGCCTCCTCCGCTCCCAGGCCTCTTCCACTCCTGCCGCCGACCAGCGCCTGACTCTTCTTGACCCTGCGCATTATCAGCGCATATGAAGTTCTGCGCCGGCATCACGAACGCCAGCCACTGGCCTCCTCGCCACGATGACACCCCGTGACGGTCATGGCGCCCCCCCCCAATTCCTGCCATTGCACTGCCTCAAATGTGCTGATTGCTGCGCTGCACATAGCTATGCATGCAAACTCTTATCTCACTCTACCGATGGTCATGGCATGGCAAGCACTGCAGGCACGGTCGGTCCTCCTGACGCCTGGCCTGCCCACCTGGTCTGCTGTCTCCTCTGCCGTCGGAACTTCTGATGCCGCGCGGCCCGCTCACCCTCGATGTAACTTCTTTCTTCAAGGGTGGCCGCAGCAAAGAGTTCCAGCCAGGGGCGTATCTGCGTGGGGCCTCAGGGGCCTGGGCCCCCGCAGATTTTGCCCTGGACCCCCCTACCGCCATCAACCCTCCCCCGCTGCCGTTGCTTACTTTTGCTGGCAGGGGACCCCAACCCCCGCCAGCCGAGGTCCGCTTCCACCTGCTGCTGCCTTAAAAACTAGTTCTTCAGCCGGCGGGGGACCCCAAACCCCCGCCAGCCGCCCCGAGGTGTTTAAAGTTCATCTTCGGCCTCCGTGGCCGTGCTGCTGTTGATAGGAGCTGTTGAATCCACTTCGGAGTCTGACGTCGCTGTACATTGTACGTGCTGCGACGTCAGACTCCGAAGTGGATTCAACAGCTCCTATCAACAGCAGCACGGCCACAGAGGCCAAAGATGAACTTTAAACACCTCAGGGCGGCTGGCGGGGGTTTGGGGTCCCCCGTCGGCTGAAGTAGTTTTTAAGACAGCGGCAGGTGGAAGCGGACCTCGGCTGGCGGGGGTTGGGGCCCCCCGCCAGCAAAGGTAAGCAACGGCAGCGGGGGAGGGTTGGCGGCGGGAGGGGGTGGAGAGAGTCATTGGTGGCGGTGGGGGCTCTCTGACAATGGCGGCGGGGGGGAGGGTCGGTGGCGGCGGGGGGGGGGGGGCTAAAATGTGCCCCCTCCCTCTGGCTCTGGCCCCCCCTACCGCCGGAGTCCAGATACGCCCCTGGTTCCAGCCTAAGCTTGGCACTTAAATTGGTTATGTCAGTCTAGTCAGGAGATAAGTCAGCCACCGAATATGTTGAAAAATTGGATAACTTTTTGACACAGTTTATCAAACTTGTGCTGGGAAAACATTTAATTTTAAATTGACTGCCATGTCAAATTTTCTGTTCAGTTAAAATTTAGAACTAACCCTTATGTCCTTCAGCAAATAAGGGGTCAATTTTTCGGCCTGCAGCGCTTATAGGTTAAGTGGCTGGCTGGTCCTACTGAGTGTTACTTGATTTTCAGCGTATTATCTGACTAATGCCACTGAAAATCTCTACTGACTGCCTTGGAACTATCCAGATAGTGTCAGGTTGATCGGGGCAGAGCCAGATGTTGTTTGGGTATTGTCAATATTCAGCATTGGTATCTTAATAATTTCTGGGGTGGGGGGGGGGGGTTCATTGCTTAATATTAGATTTCCTATGATAGCATTGTGTTTATTTTAATCAGTTTTTCTGTACAAGTTTTGCTTCATTTGTCTTTATTTGAAATTTCATAAATAAAAATTTTTCTAAAAATTGAATAATCTTGTCAATGGGGGTGGAGCTAGGGTGGGGTGAGGCTAGGGTGGGCAGAGCTATGTAGGGGCGGGGCTAGGATGGGGCCCCACCAAACTGGTCTGCACAGGGCCCCCGCACTTGCTAAGACCGGCCCCGTTTTCTGTGATTCACTTGCATAGTCAGGTTGCATCATCCTTTTCCCGGACGGACCTACTCGTTTTATTTTGACCTGATGAAGGGAGTGTAACTCCTCAAAGCTAGCCAAGAAATGTATTTGTCATGCCAATTAACATCCCCCCCCCCCCCCCCCAGTATTTCTCTTACATTTGGCAGCCTTTCCTTCCATTTTTTAAAAATCTAAAATAATTGTTTAAAGTGGGCAACTGGGAAGCAAGGAATCTGAATGAGCTGGTTTTAAAATCAAATTTAGTTGCCCGTAATGCTGCTTTGAGAGAAAGGGGAAAAGCTATTACAGAGCCCTCAGTTTTCTCATGCAACACAAGTTTTAACCAACCTGGACTCAAGTGACAAACTGAAATCTTGGTCTCCCGGTGTTTGTGACCAATGCTCCTTGTGACTCTGGGCAAGTCACTTAACCCTCCATTGCCCCATGTAAGCCGCATTGAGCCTGCCATGAGTGGGAAAGCGCAGGGTACAAATGTAACAAAAATAAAATAGATACTATTGGAGATTCTACATGGAATGTTGCTACTATTGGAGATTCTAAATGGAATGTTGCTGCTATTGGAGATTCTACATGGAATGTTGCTATTCCACTAGCAACATTCCATGTAGAAGGCTGCGCAGGCTTCTGTTTCTGTGAATCTGATGTCCTGCACGTACGTGCAGGACGTCAGACTCACAGAAGCAGAAGCCAGCGCGGCCACATTGGTGATCTGCAAGGGTCGACTTCTACATGGAATGTTGCTAGTGGAATAGCAAAATTCCATGTAGAATCTCAAATAGTAGCAACAGTGGAGGAGTGGCCTAGTGGTTAGGGTGGTGAACTTTGGTCCTGGGGAACTGAGTTCGATTCCCACTTCAGGCACAGGCAGCTCCTTGTGACTTTGGGCAAGTCACTTAACCCTCCATTGCCCCATGTAAGCCGCATTGAGCCTGCCATGAGTGGGAAAGGCGGGGTACAAATGTAACTAATATATATATATATACCATTCCAAGAATTACTGCAGGACTGATGCGAAGAAATCTGCCTGTGGAAGAATCTAGCCTTCAGTAGGATCCTGGCAGATGTCTGCATATGTAACCCTGGTCTCGCCACACAGTTCCAGACACCAGCTAGCTCTTTGGGTCTGCACTAGAGAGCTGCACGGGAATGGGGTTTGTGGGAATCAGATAGGGATCCCCTACAGGGCCACATGACTCTCGCAGGGATCCCCTTGAAGTCTGTGGGAATCCTGTGGGGGTGGACGCAGATCCTGCAGGGTTCCCATGGTAGTGTAGTGCCACACCAGCCTACTTCCCTATCCTTGGCGCTGCCTCAAACTTCTCCTCTTTGGCAATCAGGCTCTGCAGAGAGACTTGAGCTGTGTGAGAGAAACTGAGTAAAAGCTGGGGAGGGGGCATGAGAGAAACTGGGTGGAGGTTGGGGAAGGGGAATATGAGAAAGGCAGGGTGAAATCTGAGGAGGGGGCTGGAGGTAGATGGAATGAACCTTTGAGTAGTAGAGAGGCACAGGGACACAGGAGAGGTGCTGGACAGGACAGATAGTGGCACAGGGATTGACAGCAGACATGGAGAAAGAAGAAATGCCAAATAGACAGAAGACCTTGAAAAGGCAGAAAAAAAAAGGAGAAAATCAGAAGACATGGACAAAATCGAACGGAAAAATAAAAATGCTCCAACTAGAAAGGTAGAAAAAATATTTTATTTATCAACTGGACTGTGTCAGGTTTGCGAAATGTGCATCTCTGACATTTTTCATTTCCACAATGCTGGCATAGGTTGAGTTATTTTAGTACAGGGGACGAGCAGGGATGGAGGAGATTATTTGCGGGGACGGGTTAGATTCCAGCAAGGACAGACAAAATTTCTGTCCCCTTGCAACTCTCTAGTCTGTATCCAAACAAGGGTCACCAGAAAAGTTTTATTTGTAACTGAAGGCCAGCGCCGGGCTTGATCTCGGTAGGCAGTAGGATTTTAAGCAACTCTTTATATCACTTTTCTTTATCAGTCTGGGAGCAAATTTAACTTTACTCTCACTCCACTCACTACTCCAGGATTTGCATTTTATGTAAACAAACTTTACTGGAACGCTGCAACAGAAAGATATCCAAACTTCATACTTTCTGGTAACAAAACAGTTTCTTTGATACCCAACAGTTCAATTTGCTGAAAAATGTCTTTTGTGCCAGTCCATGACTCTTGGTGTAAATCTTAACTACTTAATTAATAGTCTCTTTATAGATCCTAAGGTAGTTACATATTTACAGCACCTCCAATCCAAGACCCATCCTTCCTGGCAGAACAATCCAAGGCTCTGCTTGCAATTCTTTTTGCAGCAAGCAGTTCCACTGGGCTTTATTCCAGCTGCCGGACCCACTGAGGATCAGACCTCCTTCTCTCCTCCAAAGGTGCACTTCTTCAAGATGCAGCCTCTGGTGCTGAACAGGCTCTTTCCTGTTCTGCTCCCGGGCTGGGTTAACACTTCTACCCACCCAGAGCACTCCTGACACTCCAGTTAATGCTTTTATTGGCAAAACCTCCTCTTTATCAAGGGAGGAGGGGGAGAGGGGGGAAATGCACCACCTGTAAAAAAAATTTTTTTCAGCACCCCCCAATCATTTTGAAAAGTTAGCTCCTATGCTCTCCGCTAAGCCTCTGCTCTCCCTCCCCCCAGTGACCCTGGAGAGTTCTACAGAAGTCTAGTAACCCCCTGAGGAAATTTCCAACTCAGTTTACCAGGGGATTACACATATTTTTTCCTTTTCACCAGTAGCAGCTGGAGCACTCGAACTGATATGTCCAGCAGGTGTGTTGGAAAACCAGTAGTTACTATGTAGGTCATTGATGCGAAGCCCAAGTTATGAAAAATGCTCACCGGGAGAAGTATCACCTTTGTTTACTTCTGATGTTTCCCTGTTTTAACTTTTAAAAAATGAGGCACACTTTCCATTCCAAACAAACACATAAAATAAAGATATTGCTTTGCAACAAAATTAATAAATTTCACCTAGAATGAATTCAGCTACTTTCCAGATCGTGCATCCACAGTCCACGCATATGCATGGATCCAAAATACCCATCTGGTCAGAATCCTCCTGTCCCTCCCACATACACTTAAAACTGTTAATAATCAAGCTGCAGCGGGAATCTGAAAGCTGACTATTTTGTACATAGAATTTTCATTTTGTTGCAGCCTGAGACAGAAAGTAAGTAGGCAGGGAATGGGGTAGGTCACGAGGGTAATGGCCCCACTGATATTATTTTGCCCAATACAGCATCAGCAACTAGACAGCTTTGGGATAGTGCTGTTATTGGTTCCTTTGGCCCTTTCACTGCCTTTACGTCTTCTCCCAGAAATATCAGTACGAACAGTAACTGAACAGTAATGAATTAATGCTCAATCCTTCAACCTCATGAAACAGAACAGAACCTGAGGCCTTACAACAGATCACATGCTGACATATAGGCTTTAATACAGCGTTGTTTACTTCGACAAAACACCAAAACACAAAAACTTTATTGGGGAGGGAGGCTACATGGACATGAACATACACAAATGATTCCATTAAGACTTTTACTTTTCTTAAACATACTTTATCTTAAAGGAATAAGGTCAACAGAAGAAGTAAAAAACCAGTTTGGAATACATTTACAAAGGCTTAGCTGAGACTTAGGTGCTTATGAGATGGAGTAACATAAGCAGTTTGCTAAATCCACATTAGTGAATTTTCAGTCACATGCTGCTGGCGGGCAGGCTGATTGTATGTACAAACTGAATTAACCAGGATAATCCACATGTGGCGGAGAACTCGAACGCCCCACAGGAAATCACAAGATGTGAAGAGAAAAAGTGGGATGTTTGACCACGGAAACTAAAGACTGGAGAGATGAATGCTTCAAATCAATCGTTTATTAATAAAAAAGACTCGACACAAACGTTATGTTTCGGCCGCTAGGCCTGCATCAGGAGTCTACAAAGAAAATATACATATACATATATATATAATAATAATAATAAACAACAACCAGAAAACAACAAATGAATGTGTAATAAAAATAACAAAATAAAATATGATAATAAAAAGGGGGAGTAAAACCAAGCAATAAGGGATAATAGGAGAAAATGAGAAGTATAATATACTATTGTGTAAAAAAGTCAAAAATATCAAAAATATATACATCATAACATCATTGGAGTACATCAATAAAAACAATAAAAGAAAAACAATATCAATAGTATACACCATAAACATTATTTGAGTCCATAGATCAAAAATGGAGTAAAAGAACAGATTGTGAGCTATCTTAAAATAAATGTATAAAAAGTATATAAAAAATATAGAGAGGATTAAAAATATATCTATTCATTATCACATCGTTTAAATGCATTATTAGTAATGGTGAGATGAAAAAACTAAAAACTAAAATAAAAAATAATAAAAAAAATACAAAATAAGAACAATAATAATAATAAAAAAAGTGCAGTGTGGTATGGTGAACAGCGAAAAGGGGGGGAGGGGAAGGGGGAAAGGGGGAAAAAGGGGGAGGGGAAAAAAGGGGGAAGGACATTAAGGGTGATGCCAATCTTAGATTTTAATGGTCAAACTTATTATAAGGGCACATAATTTGAAGAGTCATTATAACTGTCCTGATGTAGGGAAGTTATTAGAAAATTGCATGATGAATAAATTAATGTATGTAATCAAGCAGAGTATTATTTGCAAAAACCAGAGAAAACAACGGGCTTGCAGGATCATGATGAGTATTGAAAATATATATATATCAAACCGTACAAATCACTTAAAGAAAAATATAATGTATCTGCGTAGAGACGTACTGACAAGAGACACTGACCTTAGTAGACGGAGAGCATCTGATGCGTTGGTGTTACGAAATACAGAACGGTTCAGGTACTTGTGGTAATATATATTCATTTGTAATGGAAAGTCAAAAAAGGTAGACTGCAATGCAATATGGACATTTAGATGATAATGAAACAAAATGTATGAGAGGAGTTGTTTTAAAACAGGATATACACAGACCATGGGGAAAAGGGAAAACAGAAAAAACCTAGCCGAAAAAGCAAATAACGGACTGATGAAGGATTAATGGCATCTGCAGTAAACGTTACGCTAATAGACTTATTTTTGAAAGAGAAGGATGCTATTCCACTAGCAACATTCTATGTAGAAGGCTGCGCAGGCTTCTGTTTCTGTGAGTCTGACGTCCTGCACGTACGTGCAGGACGTCAGACTCACAAAAGCAGAAGCCTGCGCGGCCACATTGGTGATCTGCAAGAGCCGACTTCTACATGGAATGTTGCTAGTGGAATAGCAACATTCCATGTAGAATCTCAAATAGTAGCAACAGTGGAGGAGTGGCCTAGTGGTTAGGGTGGTGGACTTTGGTCCTGAGGAACTGAGTTTGATTCCCACTTCAGGCACAGGCAGCTCCTTTTGAATCTGGGCAAGTCACTTAACCCTCCATTGCCCCATGTAAGCCGCATTGAGCCTGCCATGAGTGGGAAAGTGCGGGGTACAAATGTAACAAAAATAAAATTTGAAATGAAAAAATAATTTGCCATGTCTCCTTACTGCCTAATGATAGAACTGTTTCCAACAGAGTCAGGAGAGCGAAATAATTTGTGACCGAAATTTGACTGTTCACCTGCGGAGCTTAGTGGTTTAATAAACTAAACCCCTGCATAACTTGATTTGTTAGATGAACTACTTTCTGGCAGACCTTGCACATTCATGCTTCAGAGAAAACATGAGATAATAATTACTAGTGCCTGGAGGTAACTGTGTCAAAAATCAGATATGCTTGGGACAGAGGGCAGAACAGGAGTTAGGAGTTTGCAGACACAAGAGAAGCAATAAAGAGAAATGCTAGGCAGATAAGGGAAGCATAACCTAAAGATACTGCATGGGGTATGGGGCAACCAGCAGGGTTTAACTTCACAGAAATCAAGAGGGCTGATGTGGGCAAGATGATGAGAATAAAACAAAAAGCAGATTAAAAAAGCACTGCCTAGAAACACTGCATGTCATGGGATAGCCAGGCTGGGGACAGCAAGTTATAATGTCTTAAAAGCGGGCTAGATCTGAGTCAGGAAGGCCACCGGGCTGGGTGACTGTGTAACACTGGGAGGAATTCAACAGATTAGCTGAATCAATTTATCACTGCTGTTCCCATTTTTGTTTTTTGTGCCTGTGTGCCTATTCCTATGCAGCCTTTTTCTGTTTTGGGTTTCCAGTCAATGAGAGCAGCCACCTTCTTGGAAACTCAGACCTCCTAGCACCAGAATCTTCCAGAGATTTGGGGAAGTCTCTGGAAGGGAATGGAAATGAAGGAGGGGTCTGATGTTTGAGGGATGTTCCTGGTGGAAGCAATGAATTCTCCGGTAATTTGAGCTCCTGTTTTTTGCCCACCAAAACTGTTTTTGGTCATCTCCTGCTTCAGACCATCCATCTCATAGGGAGCGCCCCTGTGTTTCCTGCCGTGCCTGTACCAGTATTCTAAAATGCAAAGAATGAGCCTGCCTATACCCCCATGGGAAGGCATCACAGACACTTGTCTTGAAGAAGGATTCGGGATTTTTGGGATCAGAACCCAGAACTGGAAAAATGGCTGACATGGGGGTGGAGGAAGGGGAAGAGAGAAAGAAATAATTTGGAGCTGTGTATACCACCAGGCTAAAATCCATGTACCAACAAAAAGGGACTGGTTACATCTCAGGCAGAAGGGAATGTCAGTTACATTTTCCTGTGGTTGCAGTGTACTAAAACCTGACTGAAGTGAACTGTCATCAAGCTGGCTGCTACCATTCCATCAAGATACTGATAATGAAACTGATAATGGAACTTTAACATCTGTTACATGGGAACAGTAAGTAACATCACTAAATGTAATTTATATACTGGAGAGAAAAAGCAGAGACTGATGTCAATAAGTTGGCCACCTGTATATTAAATGAAGGCTACGTCTTAACTTCATTAATTCAAAATAAAGTTCCGGTTGAAGTTGACAACTGGTGTGGACTAATTTATTCATAGAGCATTAAGTTTGGTGCTATGCTTGCCCGTCCTGTCAGGATATATTTATTTATTTATTTATTTTATCACATTTATACCCCACATTTTCCCACATGTTTGCAGGCTCAATGTGACTCACATTAAACCGAGAAGGCAATCGCCAACCCGGTTATTAATCAATTACAATATATTGTGGTAAACAGAGAGTGTAGAAGAACAAGTTGAAAGGAGGGAAAAGGGAAAGGAAAAAAAGAGTCCAAAATAGTCCATTAATGTAATGCTTTGGAGGACTTTAGGATTTATGTTGGATCCTGGGAGTAGGCTTTCTTGAATAAGCTGGTCTTGAGTAATTTCCTAAAGTTAAGATGATTTTGGGTAGTTTTCACAGCTTTTGGTAAAGCATTCCATAATTGGGTGCTCATAAAGGAAAAGGAGGAAGCGTAAGTAGATTTATACTTGAGGCTGTTGCAGGTAGGATAATGGAGGTTTAGGAATGAACCGGATGTTCTTGATGTATTCCTAGAAGGAAGGTTGATTAGGCTATTCATGTATCCTGGGACTTCTCCATAAAGAATTTTGTGGACTAGGGCACAAATTTTGAAGTTAATTCTTTCCTTTATTGGGAGCCAGTGTAATTTTTCTCGAAGGGGCTTAGAATTTTCAAATTTCCCTGAGCCCAGCCCTGGTCCCAAACAAATGAATTCTTTGTGTGCCCTTTCTTCCCACCATCTTGGGCACTGCCTAGACTATATCAACAAGGGGGTTACAATTGGACAATAACGTTACTAGTTTTGGTGGCTGTTTGGATTGCTACAAAACTTGGTGGCATGACATGGGAGGGCTGGGTGTTGGATTATGTACAGGAACCTGGGGGAAGAGGGAGCCACTGATTTCCCCTCCCTACTTTAAGATGGCACCAGGGAGCATCAAGCTCTGAATAGGCGCCACTTTGTAGAATTACCCTCCACAAGCATAAAACAAAACATTACAAAATACTACAAACACAAAAGATAATATATAAACAGTATAAAAATAAACAGAAAACAGTAAACTATGACAGAACACTAACAAGCCAAGTTTTCAGGTCTTTTCTAAAAGCCCTAGATCTGAGACTGATATATTTAAGAAAACCATAAGGATGAATAAGTAAACAGGGTTCTGACTAGAACTGAGGTTTCCCTTCATTAAAAGGAGACCAAGCTTCTTATTGCTTTCAAAGTTGCATGAGTATTTTGAACATAGATATGGTCACACCCAACAGTAGGGTGGCCCTCTCTCTGCATGACTTACCCAAGGTTGCACAAAACAGCGGCATTCTGCAAAAGAGAAACACCAAGAAAATGCGTGTTCACGAGGAATAAAAGGCATGAAATGAGCAATTAAACCACTCCTCCTGGCTGGGTACCACTGAGCTTACAAATGGGGGATTTTACAGACTTAGAACTTTTCATTGTTCCTACCGGATACAAACAAGTCTAAAGGATATACACCACTGGGTATGCATGCGTGCATGGCATTCTAATACGCAGCCACACATCAGTCAGCTACAGTCTGTGGTCTCACATCACTTCCCAACTTGTGGTTCATGACCCCAAATGAGGTCACAATATATGCATTTGGGGTCACAACCATGTCTGAAGGGAAAAAACAAAGCAAAACCAAGATAGCGATGTTATCAGCCTGCATGGGCTCAGAGGGAGGTGAAGACTAGCCTGGGACAGAGGAATATTACAAGTCAACCGCCAGTACAGAGAGAGGGGCTGGGGTCACGTGTAACTTTTTAATGCCAAAATAAAGTCACAGCAGAAAATGGTTTGATAAGCTCTGCTCTTGGAGCAGGTCTCTCTCCAGCTGCTGTTGACCAGTATCAGATCTCTCTTCAATATATCTACCTCCCTCCCTAGCTACAACCTAATCTCTACCCTGGTTGGTTATTACATTCTTCCAAATGACTAAATGAGGACTGAAGCTATCCTCAAAAACAGAAGAAATTCAAACTGGAACAGAAAACAGCTCTCACAGCCCAAAGGAGAGCGGTATGTCCTTCCACTTAGCCAACGAAACAAGGTCATAGACACATATGGCCTACTAATTAGGCATTCCGTTTCACTTTACTGTGTAATAAATAGAAATAAAAGAAATGAAAATAAAGATGATACCTTTTTAGTTGGACCAACTTAATACATTTTTTGACAAGCTCTTAAATACAGAACCTTCTTCTTCGGGTCAGTTATGAGCTAAAGATGGCAATATCAATATATAGAAATGAAGCATTAAAAGCATTCCAATGATGGTCTTGAGGAAAAGGCAGGGGTGGAGAGGAATAAGAAACAGGGAGAAGTGGATAGGTAATTATGAAGGTGACAGAGCAGTATAATTTTACAGTTTATAATGTGAAAGGAAACCCAGATTCTTGTCAAGTCCTGTCAGGAGGCTATGAAAATATTTACATATGAGTTGCTGTACTGGGTCAGACCATCTAGCCCGATATCCTGTTTCCAACAATAGCCAATTCAGGTCACAAGTACCTGGCAGAGTCCCAAAAAGTTGTGAGATCCCAGACTACTTAACCCTAGAGATAAGCAGTGACTTTCCTCAGGTTTACCTTAGTAGCAGTTGATGAAGTCTACCTCCAGGAATTTGTCCAAACCCAGTTACATTAATTGCCTTTACCACTTGCTCCGGAAATGAGTTCCAGAGCTTAATTATACTTTGAATGAAAGAAAAAAAAATTATCATGCTACTATGTAACTTCATCACCTGAACTTCCAAGGTCTTACCTTCTACATAAAATACCACAAAGCAAACAAAAGTGACACTTCTATGGGGGAGCGTTTTTCAGAACCTGGGAACCTCACGGTTAGAATACCAAAGAGCTAACGTTAAAAGAATCCAGGATCATAAGATGATGAAATATTTTGACACCCACCTGACAGGACTTAACAAGGATCTGGGTTTTGCAATTTCCAAACAACTTTAGGAAAACAACTCTTGACCATGTGTGGTGCTATTTCCTAGTAAAATGTTTGCTACACTTTGAAATGCAGAGTTGGTGAATCACTGCGTATATTAAAGCGACAAGCTGTTGCACAACAATCCAAATGTCACCCCCCTTGTGAAGCTTCATTTAAATCTCAAATTAGTCTTTTTTTATTTCAGGGTACCTACAGAAGCATGGTAGGAGTAAATGCAGCTGGGCATGTTACCCAGCAGATAAAAATGATTATTCCCGTGACTAGCAAGCATATGGTTGCTCTGCTTATAAAAGCCCTACTAGCGACTGACTGTGATATTATAGCTGTAAAGTTGGTTGGCATTCTGTTTGGGAAAAAAAGTCAACTCTCTCTCTCTCTCTCTCTATCATTCTATAGCTTGGCAACTAAATTTAAACATCATTTGCAAGTTTAAACTATAGAACACTAGTATTTTATACGGGTAAGTGTACACTTACCCGCATACGTGCTAGGTGCACGCTCAGTCCTGTTCTATAAATCACATGTGCAACTCAGCACATAAATGCAAGAAGGCATTCACAGGGGAGGAGCAAGGATACGACCAATATCTGCACATGCAAGTTACTGAATACTGTTGTGATAATGTGGTCAAGGGTGTGACTTGGGCCAGGCATAAAATTCAGTCAGATACACAGGGTTTGCAAGAAAACGGGAAAATATTTTATTGCTTCACTCAACCTGTGTGCCTCTGATACTTCACAGGTTTCATTCCAACACAAGTTTGTCCTGTTTGTCTGTCCTAATTAGATTGTAAGCTCTGTCGAGCAGGGACTGTCTCTTCATGTTCAAGTAGCGCTATAGAAATGATAAGTAGTAGTAGTAAGTACAGTCTATGTTTCTGTCTGGTTTCTCAGATATCACTGTCCTCACTCTTTCTAAGACTGGCTCCCAGCCTAGCCCAACACAGTGTCCATTAACCCCTTCCTGGTTTCCCCCCTGGGCATGCATCAAAACAAGTATTTTCTGCAAAGAATTCATGGTTCTCTCCTACCTTGATAGTCTTTAAATTTGAGCCCCACTGCTTCCCTGATCCTCTCCTACAGTACTGCAACTTAGACTAAAGTGGAGTCCTCTTCTCTCCTAGAGCTCCCTCCTGGAACCCTCTGTATCGGGCCTCCTTAAACTGTGCAGCCTCAGGGCTTTTAGCTTCCTCCTGGCCTGAGCCTTGCCCCTCTGACTCAGGCTCAGCCTAGCGCCACCTGCCAAAAGATGGCTGAACTGAATCAACCTCAGCAGACTAGCGCCATCTGCCGAAAGGGAGCTAACTTGCACCAGTGAGGGAGTCTATCCTGCCCCTACATCACTCACTCCCTCACAAATGTAAGTTATGCACTAAAGTGCTGCATTTAGGTGCATGCCACTCTCAGTAAAGTTACATTGGCTACCAATACAGGCTAGAGTGATATTTAAAATTTGTACTACTGTGTTTCTGATATTACTCGGTCACGCTCCTGAATATATGTTGAGTTTGTTTAGTATTTTAGCAAACAATTATGATACTTCTTATAAACATTACTTAATGCTTCAGTACCCTAGTAGCGTAAAGATCGTTTTTATTCCTAACTGTGAGGACTTGGAAAGAACTGCCTGTACTTATGACATATGATGGACTAGGAACCGTTCCGGAAATCTCCGAACATTTTTTTATTTTGTAAATTTGTATTAACTAAGAATTTGTTTTGAAGTCTTGTAGCTAATTGATGTATCAATTCCTGAGAATGCTCAGTTGTTTCTTACTGTGAGTCGCCTTAAAACTTTGAGGGGCCCTTTTACTAAGCCGCGTAGGTGCCTACGCGCGCCCAACGTGCATCAATTTGGAGTTACAGCCCGGCTACCGCATGGCCCGTGCGGTAATTTCATTTTTGACTCGTGTCCGCTACGTGTGCCAGAAAATATTTTCATTTCTGGCGCGCGGCGAAAATCAGACAGTAACTCAGACTTGACGTGCATAGGTGGTTAATATGAGAGACCTTACCACTAAGTCAATGGCTGGCGGTAAGGTCTCAGACCCAAAATGGACGCGCTAATTTTAATTTTGTCGCATGTCCATTTTCGGCAAAAATTTTAAAAAGGCCTTGTAATGTATTTGAACCTCCACTATCCAAGCTGCATTGGACTCAGATACAAATCAACCTATGCATCCAATTTCTCCTACTTAGGTATACAAATGTGGAATGCACTACCAAAGAGTGTGAAAAAGATCCATGAACATCTAAACTTCAGGCGATCATTAAAGACCTACCTGTTTTGCAAGGTCTACCCTACTGACCCAACTTAAATGCCTCAACTCTGCAATGCATCAAAACCTTTCATCGTATTGCACATTATATATTCCTTATTTCCTTGACCCTTATTGTACTTGTATACCCTTACCTGACCCTTATTTTATACTGTATTTGTTTAACATCTACCGGACCTGGCGATCGCCTTTACGGTATTATGTAAGCCACATTGAGCCTGCTAATGGGTGGGAAAATGTGGGATACAAATGTTACAAATAAATAAATAAATGTAATGCATTTACCCCTATTGACATGGCATAAGTGGGTGTGCCTAGATGTAGGCATCTTGATGCCAACTTACTCTAGTATTCCATATAACAGTATCTTGGTGCAAAGATGCCACTATAGAATGAAGGGGGTCTTTTACTAAGCTTAGCTCGAGTTATCTGCAGCAGGGCCCACAGGAATAAAATGGGTCCTGCTGCAGATAACTCGAGCTAAGTTTTAGTAAAAGACCCCCCCCCCCCCAAGAGCCTACATGCAGTGCGCTGAGCATTAACTTGTAGTAGGTACCCAGTTAGAGAATTATCCCTTGGAGAATGGTCTTTACAACAGGGTGCCTGGTACGAGTCTATTCTACATTGAAATGTGGTATGTACGCTCTTTTATAGCAGTGGTTTGCAATCCAGGGACCACCTGGGCAGTTTTTCAGGATATCCACAATGAATATGCACGAGAGAAATTTGCATGTATGCAGATCTCTCTCACGCATATTCATTGTGGATATCCTGAAAACATGACTGGCTAGGTGGTCCCTGCGGACTGGGTTCAAAACTACTGCTTTATAGAATACTAGCCTGAGTATATATGGGCTTAGGGCTAGATTCTAAATACGGCACAAAAAAAAAATCAGTGTTGAAAAAAGCGCTATAAAACCACACTTAAAGTTAGGCGCGGTTTAAGAGAAGAGTGCTTACGCCCAGGGGTCACACGTAAATTTAGGTGCCGCCATTTGCGCCAACGAAAATGTGGTGCAAATGCCCGCACCTAAATTTATGCACGGAGCCTCCGTATTCTATAATTCCACACGTAACTTAAAACCACGCCCCCGACCCGCCCTGAAACGCCCATGGCCCTCCTATTTTCACGCCCCTTTGAGCTGTGTGTAAAATGTAGGTGTGGCACCAGCGCCAAAATCTAATTAGTGCAAATAATTGCTTGTTAAAAAGCCAATTATTGACACTAACTGGCTCATTATATAATTAAACTGCACATGCAATTTTTATAGAATTCGGGGGTTAACTTTTAGGCTCAAGCACTTACGCCAACCACAGGGAAAGTGTGTTGGCATCTAAGTGTAACAAATACCTAAATAGGCTGTTATACAGAGCCAGAGTTCGTCTGAGTGGCGATCTTTGAGGAGTGAAGGTGTTTTAGCACTTCAAGATAAGTACTTGTGGAACCATTTAATGGCTGAAAGTTTGAAGATTGCCAGTACTGCTGGGAACTATGTAACTTGAGATCCTGGAATAATTAACTTTTTTATTTTGTGTTTTTGGATGACTGTGTGAGACTGTGAGCTTTCTGACTGTTTTTCCTCCGGTTCTGGGGGGGAACAATTTTTTTTTTCTCCACTGGTTTTGATTTTGTGGAGTATTTTTGCATGCTTCCTTTTTTCTAGAAGTTTTGTTTAAAAAGAGGCCTACGATAATAACTGGGGGACTCTGTTGCTGCCTTTGAAGAGGCAGCTTGGACTCTTTGAGCTTTGAGGCCTGTTTCGGTAATTAATGGGTTTTTCCAGCTGCTCCGATGCAGCCATCTATATTTAGCAAACATTTTTTGGTGAATGTGAATATCTTTATGAACAGTATCAGAGAGGTTAGTGAGAAAAGTGAGCATTTTTCCAAGGAAAGGATACTTTAGAACAAGGGGTCACTGGAGGGGAAAGAGGCCTTCTGGAGCAACATCAGACAGTATTTCTTCATAGAAAGGATGTTCCATGTATGGAAGCACCTCCCAGTGGAGATAATAGGAAAAAAAAGTCAAAGACTAGGATGAGTACCGAGTCCCTAGTTGCAAAGAATGAAGAGAAAAATAAGAGATTCTCTTTTAATTACACTATAGCACCAGGAGTAAAATTGAACAGCCTAGAGAGGTCATATGGTCCTCATATTCTCTGTCTCTAAAGCTTTGTTGGGTATACATAATTAAACCAATGAATTTGGGTCAGCTATGTTGATGGGCTGCTTCGATGCTGAAATTATAATTATACAAACTGGAAGAACACATTTATTCCAGCTCAGAACAGTAGTAATATAATCTTTTTTTTTTTTTGCACTTCCATGAGATGGAGGATAATCCATATGGAGCATCAGTGACAATCCTAAAGAAACATATGGGGAGGGGGAAGATAGCCTGTACAGAGCAACAGCTACAACCCTAACCACTTTATTGGGCAAATTAGATGTTTAATGTGAGCAAGCGCGAAGTGATGCATGTGGGAAAGAGGAACCCGAATTATAGCTGTCATGCAAGGTTCCACATTAGGAGTCACTGACCGGGAAAGGGATCTATGTGTCGTCTTTGATGATACGTTGAAACCTTCTGCTCAGTGTGCTGCGGCAGCTAAGAAAGCAAATAGAATGTTAGGTATTATTAGGAAAGGAATGGAAAACAAAAATAAGGATGTTATAATGCCTTTGTATCGCTCCATGGTGCGACCGCACCTCGAATATTGGTTCAATTCTGGTCACTGCATCTTAAAAAAGATATAGTGGAATTAGAAAAGGTGCAGAGAAGGGCAATGAAAATGATAAAGGGGATGGGACGACTTCCCTATGAGGAAAGGCTAAAGCGGCTACGGCTCTTCAGCTTGGAAAAAAGGCGGCTGAGGGGAGATATGATAGAGGTCTATAAAATAATGAATGGAGTTGAACGGGCAGATGTGAAGCGTCTGTTTACGCTTTCCAAAAACACTAGGACTAGGGGGCATGCGATGAAGCTATAATGTAGTAAATTTAAAACAAATCGGAGAAAATCTTTCTTCACTCAACGTGTAATTAAACTCTGGAATTCGTTGCCGGAGAATGTGGTAAAGGCAGTTAGCTTAGCGGAGTTTTAAAAAGGTTTGGATGGCTTCCTAAAGGAAAAGTCCATAGACCGTTATTAGATGGACTTGGGGAAAATCCACTATTTGTGGGATAAGCAGTATAAAATGTTTTTACATTTTTGGGATCTTGCCGGGTATCTGTGACCTGGATTGGCCACTGTTGGAAACAGGATGCTGGGCTCGATGGACCTTTGGTCTTTCCCAGTATGGCAATACTTATGTACTTATGACCATTTCATCTTTATATGCCATCATCTACTACATTACCAAGCACATCATATACCTCATATTAATAATCTTATTCATCTATCTTATATACATGTGTCAAAGACAATTTTGTAGAAGATAAACATGATAAGTGTTATCAAAGGAACAACTGACAACCCATCACAGCTGACATTTTACTTAAACATTTTCCAACAGTGAATTTTATAAACCAGGATTGTTGGTGCCTAAAAAACACACAACAACCACCAAACAACAACAAAAACATATAAACAATGCAAGAATGGAAAAACTTACAACAGATGGCAGTGAGTAGAAAGGAAATCAGCAGGCTCAAACCCATCAAAACAAATGTCTCTCCACCCACGATATGCCTCCTCCTAAAAATATTTTCAAAAAATACTGCTAACAGGTAAAATACTGCAAAGTGCTTTAACTTTTTACTACAATTTGTATAATCTCTTAAAGACTTTGTAATTCTTTTTACTGTTACTGTGTAAGCCGCATTGAGCCTGCTATGTGTGGGAAAGCGCGGGGTACAAATGTAATAAATAAATAAACAAACATGTTTTGCATAGCCTGTTGGCGCACTTTGGGGCCATTTTATTACTTAAGGCGTGCTGAAAAATGGCCTACGCTGATGTAGGCATGTGTTTTAGACGCGCACAGGTCCATTTTACAGCGCACCTGGAAAAAAGGCCATTTTCTTGCGGCCAAAAATGGACATGCTGCAAAAATTAAAACCAGCGCATGTCCATTTTCAGTCTGAGACCTTACCACCACCCACTGAGTTAGCGGTAAGGTCTTACGCACTAACTGGGCAGTAATTGTCAGTGTAAGTAAACTGATTACCGCCGGGTAAGCGCCAAGTGGTAGAAAATTCAACCGCGTATTTTGGACGCACGTCAAAAGTGGAATTACCACCCGGGGAACGTGGTAGCTGGGCGGTAGTTCCAATTTGATGCACATTGGACGCACACAGGCACCTAAGCGCCTTAGTAAAAGGGCCCCTTAGAAACATACACATCTGTTTCCTCAGCTACCACAGAGCCATAGGCACTATTGTTTGGGGGGGGACAGATGGGGTCCCTCTAGTACAGCACTGAGCACTTTTTGTTGCGTTCTCGAGGGCCTCGGCATTCTGTCAGGTCCTCGAGGCAGGACTGGAGTTCGTGAGCCCTTGGGCCACTGCCAAGGAGCGGCAGCGGCAGGCAAGACCACCTCGGGACTGGAAACACAGAAGAGCAGTACTGGAACTCTGGACTGGAGTAGTACAAGGCAGGCAACTAGAACAGATGAGACAGGAACAGCTTCACCTGCACCTAGCCACCGCTCCTCCGGAGTTGAGCTCCGAAGTGCAGGCGGCCGGCAGGACTTGCAGGATAAGGCAGGAACTGAAGATCCAGAGGACCCACCCTGGGTCTGGGATACACGAGGGCAACAGGGCATGGAACTAGACTCAGACAGTGTGCTGCTGCACAGCCACTAGCAAGACCCAGAAGACAGACCAAGGAACACAAGGCGTACAGAAGCTAGCAGGAGCAAGGACTAGGGCAGCAACACACTAGATTAAACGGGGATCCGGGAATACCCACAGGGTAAACCCTCTAGCTAGGAGGAGACAGGATAATCACCCAGGAAAACACACTAGCCAGACAGATACAGGATTCAGGATATACCCTCAGGCACCAACCAACCATGGCCTCTTTCTCCTCCTTTCCTGAGATCACCGAGGATGAAACCTCCCGCCTTCTTTCCTCCTCGAAATGCACCACCTGTTCCTCCGATCCCATCCCCACCAACCTACTTAACACCATTTCCCATACTATCACCCCCTCCATCTGTCGCATCATTAACCTTTCTCTCTCCACTGCAACAGTCCCTGACACCTTCAAGCACGCAGTAGTCACACCTCTCCTAAAAAAATCATCACTTGACCCTACCTGCCCCTCCAACTACCGCCCCATCTCTCTCCTCCCCTTCCTCTCCAAAATTCTTGAACGTGCCGTTCACAGTCGCTGCCTTGATTTTCTCTCCTCTCATGCCATCCTAGATCCACTTCAATCCGGCTTTCGCCCTCTACACTTGACAGAAACAGCATTCTCTAAAGTCTGCAACGACCTCCTCCTCGCCAAATCCAGAGGCCACTATTCCATCCTCATCCTGCTCGATCTATCCGCTGCATTTGACACTGTCAATCATGATTTACTTCTTACCACATTGTCCTCTTTTGGTTTCCAAGGCTCTGTCCTCTCCTGGTTCTCCTCTTATCTCTCCCACCGCACCTTCAGAGTACACTCTCATGGATCCTCCTCCACTTCCATCCCACTATCTGTTGGAGTTCCCCAGGGATCTGTCCTTGGACCGCTTCTCTTCTCAATCTACACCTCCTCCCTAGGCTCACTGATCTCATCTCATGGTTTTCAGTATCATCTTTATGCTGATGACACCCAGCTATATCTCTCCACACCAGACATCACCACGGAGACCCAGGCCAAGGTATCGGCCTGCTTATCTGACATTGCAGCCTGGATGTCCAACCGCCACCTGAAGCTAAACATGGCCAAAACCGAGCTCCTCATCTTTCCACCCAAACCCACCTCTCCTCTTCCTCCACTCTCTATCTCAGTTGATAACACCCTCATCCTCCCCGTCCCATCTGCCCGCAACCTCGGAGTCATCTTCGACTCCTCCCTCTCCTTCTCTGCGCATATCCAACAGACTGCCAAGACCTGTCGCTTCTTCCTCTTCAACATCAGCAAAATTCGCCCTTTCTTATCTGAGCAAACCACACGAACTCTCGTCCATGCTCTCATTACCTCTCGCCTTGACTACTGCAACCTACTCCTCACCGGCCTCCCACGTAGCCATCTATCCCCCCTTCAATCCGTTCAGAACGCTGCCGCACGTCTTATATTCCGCCAGAACCGATATACTCACAGCACTGCTCTCCTCAAATCACTTCACTGGCTTCCGATCAGATACCGCATACAATTCAAGCTTCTCCTCCTTACCTACAAATGCACCCGGTCTGCGGCTCCTCACTACCTCTCTACCCTCATCTTCCCCTATGTCCCCGCCCGTAACCTCCGCTCACAGGACAAATCCGTCCTGTCAGTTCCCTTCTCCACCACTGCCAACTCCAGGCTCCGCTCATTCTGCCTTGCCTCACCCTTTGCCTGGAACAACCTTCCTCAACCCCTACGCCAAGCTCCCTCCCTACCCATTTTCAAATCTCTGCTTAAAACTCACCTCTTCAATGCCGCGTTCGGCACCTAACCTCTCATGAAATATAGTATCACCTACCAGACGGACTCTACACTTGTCTTTAGATTGTACACCTGTCTTTTTAGATTGTAAGCTCCTTGAGCAGGGACTGTTCTTCCATGTTAAATTGTACAGCGCTGCGTAACCCTAGTAGCGCTTTAGAAATGTTAAGTAGTAGTAGTAGTAGATATACAAGCAGGGTAGGCCCACAGGCTAGGCAAGGCAGGGTTCAGGGTAAAGAGAGCAAACCAGGAATAACAGGCCATGGGTCTTGGACAGGCAGCACAGCAAACAGAGTAACCAGGAAGAACAGGCCAAGGGTCTGAAGCCACAGCCGTTCCACACACTGACTGGGGAACCCACAAAGGCTGAGGCTTCGCAGACAGAGAACAAACCCGGACAAAGGCTTCACCCCAACCCAGGGTAAGCCAGGAACAGAGGCTTCACCCCAACACAGGGTAAGCCTGGAGCAGAGGCTTCACCCCAAACACAGGGTAAGCCAGGAAGGACCCACAGTCCACAGACAGACAGTGGCAGGGAAGACCCCCCACGGAAGGACAACAGAGACACAGACACAGAAAGAAACTGGGCTGGAACTCAGAGAGAGGCTAAGCAGTAGTGCAGCAGACACTTACTAACCTGACCTGGCCTAAGAGCATAACACTTATGTAAAGGCCCTGACTGCCAGCACAACACTTCCTTATGAAGGCTCTCACTGATGAGTCACCAGCAGCAGGACAGAAGCAGGAAGTACACTGACCCCAAAGCGAGCCTTGACACACATAGGAAGTGAGCCCACAGGAAAGACAGGCAGGAGCCATCTTGGAAGCTGGCACAGAGCCGGTGGCAGCCATCTTAGATGCTGGCTCCCTAGAGAGACATAGCCCACACAGGTGAGGTCTAGTGAAGCAATCAGGTTCATGCTGGAAGCAGCCAGCACACCAGGACAGAGACAAGACTAACACAAACACAGACAGAAGCCAGCAGAGCTGAAGAAAGAAGGTAAGGCTGAGGGTGGTCACGGCCATAGACGTGACACTTTTATATAATACAGATATTCCCAGGAGCATATAGAAATCCCGACATTGATCTTCAGGACAAATATGTATTCCTTTTCTGAAACTGGGAACGCACGTGTATATTTTAGCCCCAACCTCGTCCTGTTCAAGATACACCCCTAGACCATGCCCCCTTGCAATATACACATACTTACAATTTGGATGTTATATCTCGGCTTTCTGAAGTCAGGATTTAGATGTGTATGCAATATAGACATCTAAATGCCAGTTGCTTTCTTTCCTACCTGTACTTGTGGATTTTCACTCATTTCTTCTATTCGTCAGAATGATTGTCCAAGTTTAAGAATGGACTAGGGTGCTTTAACAGGGAGTCTCCCTAAAATATTCTTTGCTGGATTTGTGGTTAAAGATGACAAAACAGCCTATATTCATATGTCAAATGGAGTGAAGTTTGCCAAATTTTCATGGTGAGCGTTAATGTTTCAAGAAATCCAGGTTTAGTTTGTACACTTCAAGGTAATTTATTATCCAGGAGTATGAGATGCTATCAAAGGCTTTCTCATACCATTGGCTGTGATATTTGTATTCGATATTAAGTGACCTGACGCTATATATTCCTCTTACTGCCCTTCTCCTCTGTTCCAGTGATATAGGAATCAACAGTTCACACATGGATAGTGAAAGCAAATGCAGCTGGGCATCACTGCTTCCCTCTGGACCCCTTAACTTAGCTGTGCCCTAAGCTTTTATACTTCCTATTTCCTTCTCTCCAGTAGTGGCGTTGCTACGTGGGGACACGGGGGCTTGGCCCCCCAAATTTCCTCTGGGCCCCTGTTTTTGCTGGTGAGGGTCCCCAACCCCCGCCAGCTGAAGCCTTGTCCAGCGCTGGAGACCGGCACCACCACATCGCCGGCCCTGCTCTCTCTTCCCCCTCACGTCCTGCACGCTCCTTTTAGTGAAACTGAGCAGTTTTACTAAATGGAGCATGCAGGACGAGAGGGGGAAGAGACAGCAGGGCAGGCAACGTGGTGGCGCCGGAGACCGGTGCTGGAGAAGACTTCAACTGGCGGGGGTTGGGGGGGTATTTGCTGCAGCAGTGGGTGGGGAGCGGCAGGGCGGTGGCGAGGCAGCAGACCAAAATGTGCCCTCCCCACCTCGGGCTCTGGCCCCCTCCCACCGCGAGGTCTGGCTACAAACCTGAGTCTCCAGGCTCTGCCCCTCTCATGTCACTTTCCCCCTTGGGCAGGAATATGGATCTTAAAATGGTTCTGACACTGTGAGGGAGTATACTTAAGGGAAAGTGACAGCATCCTATAGACTCCCTCATACCTTCTTCTCATGCTCCTTTTGGATCCCTTCCTTCTCCCAGTGAACCAGCTTTTCTTCCTTAGATCCTCTCTTTGTCTACACTAGTTTTTCTTCTGAGATTTCTTCCTCTTCCTTTCCTTGCATATACCTTTCATCTGGTGCTCCTACCTAAATCTCCTCTTTTCCATCTATTTCTTTTTTCTACAGAAGCTCTCAATTGCTTTAAGGTATTAAGTACTTTTCTTTGATCTTTAAAATTAAGGATATTACATTTGTAATGGCTGCTTTTGGCAACATTCCTCTTGCTTACAGTTTTTCTGTCAGGGGTATTGTCTCCAAATGGATTAGTGTTGCACATACCATAACAGTAATTAATCTCACTGTTAAATCAGGGATTATCTTAATCTCTCAAATTGACTGCTAACCTTCATCATTGTAGTTGCACCATGCCAAAAAAAACATGCCCTTAGCTTTCTTCTGTTATGTGTGAAAAAAGGTGTTCAAACTGATCCTTGGGCACCACAGAGTCAATCAAAATATGCATGAGAGATTTGCATGCACTGCCTCCAACGTATATAAGTATCTCTTATGCATATTCAGAAAGGATATTCCAAAAACACAATTGGCAAAGGAGGGCGGAGCAAAAACCAATTTGAGCACCTCTGTATTAATAAAGAAAAGAATACAAGATTTAACGAGGTGAAGTTGCACTTGAGTTTAGAATATACATTCACCCCTGGATTCTATATAGCGTGCCTTAAGATCTGTGCTGAAATCTGCGCAGATTCTATAACAACGCACGTAACGTAATTGGCTTAACAAGTTAATCAGCGTTGAAACACAGCTCTTAACAAGCAATAATGAACACTAATTGGCACTGATTAGAATTTACGCGAACAATTCGCTGTATATTCTGTAATGAAGTGAACTGAACTTCTAACGTGTGCAGGCAAAAAAGGGAGTGGCTATTGGCGGGGAAATGGGCGTTTTGTGGACGCTCTGAAATTTATGCACATATTATAGAATATGGTGATTTACGCCTCGTTTTCATTGGTGTAAATGGATGCGCGTAGTTTTAGGCGCTGAGATATCAATGAAGCATATTCTATAATCGGCACCTATAGAATACGCTTAGTCAGCGCTGATTTCAGTGCTGATTTTTTGAGCGCCATATATAGAACCTCCTCCTCAATGTGTTCATCAAAATGTAAATTCACTCTAGATACCATATTTAGCTATCACTAAAGATTTCAAACAGGTGAATTAGATTTACAGTTAACTAATGGTGGATGTGATACAGTAAAACACTTCACCTTGTAGCTGCAAACCCGTACAAAGAGAGATCAGAAGGTAGAGCACTAGGGCAGGAGCTGAAACACCAGATTAGCTCATCCTCATAGCTATTCTAGAAACTTCTAAAATGCGGGTAACAGGGAGATACCTGGCTTGCTCCTGGAGTTTTGCAGTATTTATTTTGTAAGTACTAGAGTGTGGCAGGAAATATTATACAGCAGCAGTTCTAAAAGTGGAAATTGGCCAAGACAGACCAGATGTGAGCAAAAATATCTGCAAGATTTATGCTATTCTCCAGAACTGTGTGACCACACACATAGACAAAACGGCACTGCTTCACGCCACCCCTGCCCCCAAACCAGCTCAATCAACTTTAGACAGCAGTTTGGCATAGTTCAGTAACTGCTTGGCCATTCCTACCCCTCTGATCCTAGAATCTGTTTCCACATATGAAGAAGGGAACCATGCTGTCTTAAAAAGCAAGTTTGTCATATGCGTGTTTAATTCTGACATTAGCTCAATAAAATATATCACATCCTGCAAAGGATCCAGCTTTCTCCAAGACCAATACAGCTATTAGAACCCTCTTTACACATGCACTGAAAAAAAAAAGCATTAAAAAACATGCATCGAATTATTGGGCATTCGAAGAAAAGGGACAAATTTCTTTCCCGGCATTCCCTAGGGAAATGAAGGTGATCAGTTTTAACTTTGTCTAGAAGTACCTTCTCATGTTACAACACATTTACCAGCATTTTTCAGCCGTTAAAAAACAAAACATTCTGCAATCAGGGTATCAAGCAGTGATGTTTTTAGTCCAGAAAATAATTTTCGTTCTTGTTTTTATTCAGTTGCAAAACATATACGGCCCCGTTTACTAAGCTGTGCTGTAGGCGGGCTAGCGTTTTTAGAGCATGCTAAAAATTAGCACGCGCTAGAAGCTAGAGATACTCATAGGAATATATGGGTGTCTCCAGCATTAGTAAACAGGGCCTGTAATTTTTATTCTTATTTTATTCTAGTTCTTGGCAGCAATGAACATTTTAGTTTTTATTCAGTCCTCTCTCCAAAATATTTTAGCTCTTATTCAGTTCAGGAATCTCTTGACAAATAATGAGAAAAGCCCTCAGAATCTCACATGAACATAAACCTAGTCCTATACACGCAATCTGTAACCTTAACCAGCAGCAATTGGCTTAGTGCTTTTCAGTAAGAAACAAAACAGCACAGAAAGAGAAAAGAATATTAATGTCCACTATAATTCTATGAGTTTAGCATTTAGTTTCAGAAACACTCATTTCCAAGCTATTTTCAAGTCTATTTCTTTGACCAGGTCTCATTCCACACAGAGGAAAGATCCTTTCTACATAGGCTTGTGATGCTGGTGCTGACAGAAGATCTAAAGCAATAGGAAGTAATGTGCCATAGACCGCACTTCTTTCATGCCAAAAAACTGAAAACAGGGGCCTGGGTGGGACAGCAGTACAGACACACAGACGGCAGATTGGGCAGGCCCAGGTGGGCCAGTACTGCAGATTGAGTGGGCCCCAATGGGCAAGGCTCAGCACTGCACAAAGAGGGCAGATTGGGCAGGCCCAGGTGGGCCACCACTGCAGAATGGGTGGACCCCGATGGGCAAGGCTCAGCACTGCACAAAGAGGGCAGATTGGGTGGGCCACCACTGCAGGCACACAGATGGCAGATTGGGCGGGCCCCTATGGGCAAGGCTCAGCACTGCATACAGAGGGCAGATTGGGTGGGCCCAGCAATGCACGCAGAGGGCAGATTAGGTGGACCAGGGTAGGCCAGCAGGTACGCAAGTCTACAGATCGTAGCTCTGCAGTCTGCTGCATCTCCCTGACCTGTGCCAACGCCGTTAACTGAGCATGTGTGTGGTTGCCAACAAATGAGGTCTCAGGGAGACACAGTAACTGCAGAGCAAATGAGCTGCATTTTTCAGCATCAGCAGCAGGCACACAGCCCCGACTCAGGTAGGAAGACAAGACACTGGGGACAGCACTACACACTGAATTTTTGTTAAAGGGAATTTAGTTCTTATTCTATTCAGGTCTGTATGTTTTTTTATTCTAATCCAATTTTCATTCTTGCAAAAAATGATCATTTTTGTTCTGGTTCTCCACAGAACTATTGGCCTCAAATTTTGGTTCTTATTCTCGTTAATGAAAATATCCCTGTTCTCAAGAACATAAAGTAACAAAGGATACAGACCAAGAGCAGACATCTCTTTGCTTGCCCTGATCCTGCTGTATACATTTTGGAAACGACAGTGCAGCATCAAGCTCATTTGAGTCATATGGGGGTAATTTCCTAAAGGATTTTCACTTGTAAAAATACCCCAGGGGGTTACACGTATAAAAGTGCATAAGGTGCCAAGAAGGCACTTGGACACCACATGGGTCTAGGTGTGTTCTGGGACAGAGTGCAGGTGAAATCATGACCTACTTGAATATTTTATAAAATACCCATGCACACACATACTTTGACACGCTAATATTTATATCTGCTCAAATATCTGTGGCTTCAATTTAGTCAGGATTTCTGCTAGCTAACTTTAGTATTTCATAAAGAGACACATAAGTACATAAGTATTGCCATACTGGGAAAGACCAAAGGTCCATCAAGCCCAGCATCTTGTTTCCAACAGTGGCCAATCCAAGTCAAAAATACCTGGTAAGATCCCAAAAAAGTACAAAACATTTTATATTGCTTATCCCAGAAATAGTAGATTTTCCCCAAGTCCAATTTAATAATGGTCTATGGACTTTTCCTTTAGGAAGCCGTCCAAACCTTTTTTAAATTCTGCTAAGCTAACCGCCTTAACCACATTCTCTGGCAATGAATTCCAGAGTTTAATTACACGTTGAATGAAGAAAAAAATTTTCTCCAATTCGTTTTAAATTTATTACATTGTAGCTTCATCGCATCCCCCCTAGTCCTAGTATTTTTGGAAAGCTTAAACAGACGCTTCACATCTACCTGTTCAACTCCTCTCATTATTTTATAGAACTCCATGTGGCTTTATAAGATAGATTGAAAATATGTATTCACGTGGCCTTCACACAAACGACCTGTCAGAACATTAGCCCCACACTGCCGGATTCTATATACTGTGCACAGAGATCCATGCCGAAATCCATGCGTATTCTATAACAATGCGTGTAACTTATCAGCATTGATAACAGCACTTAACAATAATGAACACTAATTGGCAATAATTAGAATTTACACACACAACTCGCTAAGCGTATTCTGTAAAGAACTGTGCCTAAATTTTAATGTGTGCAGATCAAAAGGGGTGTGGCTATGGGCACAGAAATGGGAAATCCAAAATTTACGCGGTTACTGAATATAGCCCAGTGAGCGTAAATCTACGCGCAGGGATTTACACCATATTTTCATTGGTGTACATGGAAGCGCATAGTTTTAGGCGTTGGGATATCAACTACCATGCCTAAATCTAGGCACCGCTTATAGGATATGCTTAGGCAGAAATGTTTATCGCATGGATTTTTTTAGGCGCCTTATATTGATTTCTTTTATAAAAACTGTCCCGTGTGAAAAAGTATACGCGATAACCAGAATGTACAGACTATTATACAACCCAGGTGTAGTCATATTCAGGGATGGGTTCTGGGCAGAATCTCAATTACACATGTATTCATGTTTGTGAGTACATGATTGATTTATTAAAAATAAAAAGTATAGCCCACATTGGGAAAGGACTACCTTTTTAAAATTTTTGCCAACAAATGGAAGTGCAGCAAAATAAAAATTGCCGCGGGTTCATTTTGGGTCTGAGACCATACCGCCAGCCATTGACTTAAGGGTAAGGTCTCATGCGTTAACCGGGCAGTAATGACCTACGAGTGTAGAATGCCACTTGATGCGCATCGATAAAAATTATTTTCTGGGATGCGCATAGCGGACGCACGTCAAAAATGAAATTACCACAAGGGCCAAACCGTAGCCAGGCAGTAACTCCAAATTGGTGCACGTTGGGTTCACATAGGTGCCTACGCGGCTTAGTAAAAAGGCCTCTTAAATAGGATATGCCAACTTATAGGAAGCCGATGTAGATTTACAAGAATAGAAGAAATGGTTCTAAACAGACACCCCACTTAGTATTCATGCATTAGGATTGGGAACTACTTGCAATGTAATTTACACCCGTTTAATTTTAGGCCCGATTATATACTTGCCCTAGCAAAGCTATAGAAAATACACATAGGTGCCTAGGGGCCTTTATGAACTACGTTACAAATGGGTGCCTTCTCGCCCTCTCAATCTAGGTGGAATGTTATAAAAAGTACCCTCTAGGAAAGAATGGGTACCTGTGTGGCCACTATTTGAAGCCACTGCCGTAGCAGCCCCTTAGGTGAACCACAGGAACAACATTGAGATTGTCTTGGAGCTGCACTGATTATCCTTAGGCCTGAAAGTAGATAAGCTGATGATTTGCTTTTCTCCTAATTCTGCTGTTTTGGTGCCTTTCTGTTTCCTTTGGTTATGATGGGGAAGCGTAAGACCAAGCCCCCTCCTCTGGTAGACAGGTGACCACTTCTAGCCCTAGGAAAGTTTTGTGATTCTCCTTCTCACTTGGGTGCTTCTTTAAGCCCTGGGGGACCCTCCTCTCCCCACAACCAGTTATTTGGACTGAATGCTCAGCCTGAGTTGTCAGGGTCCGATGTTACCTTGAAAACTACTGATCTGATACCCCGCCAACTCTGGTCCCTTCCCTTTTGGGTGTGGCTGGAGCTTTAGGCTCCCTCAGCATGTAACTTTACTTGATATTTAAAGGGTAGTATATAGGACTGAGGAGTTGCTTCAAGAGACTTGATCTCAGTTGCATCTCATTTCTCGAAAGACACTGTTGCTAAACTGTCAGGCTCTAAGATGGCAAATTTCAAAAGGAGGCTGGCTGTCCTGGAACCTCAGGCTTACACAGTGCAAGCTGTAGAAAGTAAGCTTGATCCTGCAGCACAAGTTGGAAATGAGGAATACCATTAAGACTAAACAATTCATGTTTTTACATTTTCTTGTTACTTGACAGTTGTCTGTAGAAGACTTGTTGATTAAATACTTTTAAGGAGGTCTTAACACTTGTAAATGCTGAGTCTATTTCTATAAATAATGCCTATACATTTCTGATAAGGTTTGTGCAGTGAGTGGAGAGAGGTTGCTATGGAAAAAAAAATGTTGCTTTCTCAGATAGCCTGTCAAATCCAGGTTTTCTAGAAACTTCTCAAGAAACTTTTCCTGACAGAGCTACCCTCTTAGCATCATTCACCAATGGGAAAAAAACATGTCTTGTTTTGTGGTTATACTGGTCAGATATTTTCCGATATTTCATGGGTTTCTCGGGCCCACTGTAAGGTGTTCCTGGGTTTAAAAGTTCAGATGTTTGCAATGGGAGCCTCTCTTTTTTTCTTATGGTTCCCTTACAAATGTTTTATTTCCTATTCAGAGTTCCTATGTTTGTTTGTTTATTTATTTTTTTTATTTCTTATATATCGCCTGCAATCCCGAAAGTTATTGAAGTGGTGTACGTTCAGGTACAACAGGTATTTCTGATGCTCTCCAATTCTGAACATTTAGCTAAATTTCTTTCTTTTGAATTGGTTGCCTGTTTCTCTCCATATGTTTATTTGTTTACTTTTAAGTATAATTGTTAGTTTCTTGATTGGTATTATTTGTAATGGTACTATCAAACACTTTTTTTTTTAATTTAGAGTATCTTCTAAGAGGAAATGACTTCAGGAATTTCACCAAAACATATGTACCTTTTGTACAGAAGAGCGTTCTTGTTGACATTATCCCAACTTTCTTGCTTTTGATAAACAGAGAACTCTATTTTCCAAGTGATCTAATTACTTTATAGAACCTATAGCCTGAATATTATTGTTATATCTACAGAAGGCTTTGTCTAAAAAGCCACTTCCTGTTGGACTGCATTGTCTGTGCTGGTGAGGCTTTTACAAAGTTTGCATCGAAATTTACCCAACCCATGGCTGACTTCTAAGGAGGTGTAGGGCTCAAGGTGAATCTGCCGGAGTGGGCTCCCATCCCAGACGGAAGAGTAAAAGAGGAGTGGAAGGACCTTTAAAAGCTGAAGATCAGGGGAGCCAAACATGGAGACTGAAGGATGTGTCGCTGGACCAAAGGTCTCAGATCTCTTTGGCAACTCCTGCTAGTGCTCTTGAAGAGAAAGTGGTGCAATAGATGAAGCTATTGTAGCCATGCAGGGCCCTCTGAAGTATGGAGCCTGGGATAGTCGGACTCTTTCCTTTCTCTTCCCCACTCCAACTGGCTCTGCTCAGAACTTTTCAGCTGTAGATCTACCTAGCTACTTATGAACACTGTTGTGAGGGACTCCCTACAAAAGTAGGGAGTCTCCTACACAAGTATACAAAGAATGAGTCAAAGAACGGAGGATCCTTGGTTATAATCAATTATATTTGATATACTAAACAACGCTGTACCGAATAGAATGTTTTACTATTCGGCTGAATATGAATAATGAAAAATATTATTTGGCTGAATACGAATAATGGGCATTGAGCTTAACTTCTGGAAATCACTAAAAACCAACCTGTTTAAAAAGGCATACCCTACCGATCCAACTTAAATGCCTAATCTCTGCAACACAACCAAACTAAAGCACGAAATGGACATAACACAACTCTTCCGTTCTCAGATTCCCTAATGTGGCTGTGCCACATGAATTTGATCTTACCACATCACCACCCTGTATTTGATCACACCGGAAGCCTGCAAAGGTCTCTCCGGTACTATGTAAGCCACATTGAGCCCACAAATAGGTGGGGAAATGTGGGATACAAATGTAACAAATAAATAAATAAACATAAAAAAGAAGCAACGTGAAATAAGAGATCAAGGCCCTGTTATTGAGACAGTGAGAGTTAGACCTTCTAACTCCCGCCATCACCGGTGATCCTGGAAATTCAATGCGGGGGAAGTAAATGGCCACCAGCATTGAATTTCCAGAGGGGTTTTTTGGCACTACAAACCTAGCCAGTTAAGCCAATATTCATCAGCTGACTGGCTAGGCTATAGTGGCCAAAGATAGACCTGCTATTTGCACAGGTCTATCTGGCCAAAAAACATAACCGGTCAGCTGTTGACATTGCCGGTGACTGGGCTAGCCACTGACCAGGATATTCAGTGGGAGACAGCCGGTTATCTCCCGCTGAATATTGGTGGATAGCCAGCTTGAGGGTATTTAACTGGCCAGGTGCCATTCCTGGCCAGTTAAATACTTTTGAATATCGGGCGGCAAGTGTTTATTTCAATAAGATTTAGCACAGTACAGCCCTGAATTATTTGAATTTAAAATCACTATTTGGTCAAATAATGTATCTGGGGCACTATTCCAGGCTAAATCAAATCGAATACAAACATTCTGTAAAGCACTAATACTAAATATAAAACAATTATCTAGGTAACATAGTAACATAGTAAATGACGGCAGAAAAAGACCTGCATGGTCCATCCAGTCTGCCCTACAAGATAAACTCATATGTGCTACTTTCTGTGTATACCTTACCTTGATTTGTACCTGTCCTTTTCAGGGCACAGACCGTGTAAGTCTGCCCAGCACTATCCCCGCCTCCCGCCACCAGCTCTGCCACCCAATCTCGGCTAAGCTCCTTAGGATTCATTCCTTCTGAACAGGATTCCTTTATGTTTATCCCACGCGTGTTTGAATTCTGTTACCGTTTTCATTTCCACCACCTCCTGCGGGCCAGCATTCCAAGAATCCACTACTCTCTCCGTGAAAAAATACTTCCTGACATTTTTCTTGAGTCTGCCCCCCCTTCAATCTCATTTCATGTCCTCTCGTTCTACCGCCTTCGCACCTCCGGAAAAGGTTCGTTTGCAGATTAATACTTTTCAAATATTTGAACGTCTGTATCATATCACCCCTGTTTCTCCTTTCTTCCAGAGTATACATGTTCAGGTCATCAAGTCTCTGCTCATACGTCTTGTAACGCAAATCCCTTACCATTTTCGTAGCTTTTCTTTGCACTGCTTCAATTCTTTTTACATCCTTCGCAAGGTACGGCCTCCAAAACTGAACACAATACACTAGGTGGGGCCTCACCAACGACTTATACAGGGGCATCAACACCCCCTTTCTTCTGCTGGTCACACCTCTCTCTATACAGCCTAACAACCTTCTAGCTACGGCCACCGCCTTGTCACACTGTTTCGTCGCCTTCAGATCCTCAGATACTATCACCCCAAGATCCCTCTCCCCATCTGTACCTATTAGATTCTCCCCGCCTAACACATACGTCTCCCGAGGATTTCTATTCCCTAAGTGCATCACTTTGCATTTCTTCGCATTGAATTTTAATTGCCAAACCGACCATTCTTCTAGCTTCCTCAGATCCTTTTTCATGTTTTCCACTCCTTCCCGGGTGTCCACTCTGTTACAGATCTTAGTATCATCCGCAAATAGGCAAACTTTACCTTCTAACCCTTCGGCAATGTCACTCACAAATATATTGAACAGAATCGGCACCAGCACCGATCCCTGAGTCACTCCACTACTCACCTTTCCCTCCTCCGTGCAAATTCCATTCACCACCACCCTCTGGCGTCTGTCCGTCAACCAGTTCCTAATCCAGTTCACCACTTCGGGTCCTATCTTCAGCCCATCCAGTTTATTTAAGAGCCTCCTGTGGGGAACCGTGCCAAAAGCTTTGCTGAACTCTAAGTAGATTACGTCCATAGCTCGTCCCTGATTCAATTCTCCTGTCACCCAATCAAAGAACTCAATGAGATTCGTTTGGCACGATTCCCCTTTGGTAAAACCATGTTGTCTCGGATCTTGCAACTTATTGGCTTCCAGGAAATTCACTATCCTTTCCTTCAGCATCGCTTCCATTACTTTTCCAATAATCGAAGTGAGGCTTACCGGCCTGTAGTTTCCAGCTTCTTCCCTATCACCACTCTTGTGAAGAGGGACCACCTCCGCCTTTCTCCAATCCCTCGGAACCTCTCCCGTCTGCAAGGATATATTAAACAAATCTTTAAGAGGACCCGCCAGAACCTCTCTGAGCTCCCTCAATATCCTGGGGTGGATCCCATCCGGTCCCATGGCTTTGTCCACCTTTAGCTTTTCAAGCTGTTCATACACACTCTCTTCCGTGAACGGTGCTCTATCCACTTCAATCTCATTTGTACTTTTTGCAGTCCATCGCGGTCCTTCTCCAGGATTTTCTTCTGTGAAAACAGAACAAAAGTATCTATTTAGCAAATTTGCTTTTTCTTCATCATTATCCACATAGCGGGTCGCAGTATCTTTTAGTCTCACAATTCCCTTTTTAGCCATTCTCCTTTCACTTATATACCTGAAGAAATTTTTGTCACCCCTCCTTACATTTCTAGCCATTTGTTCTTCCGCTTGCGCTTTCGCCAGACGTATCTCTCTCTTGGCTTCTTTCAGTTTCATCCTGTATTCCTCCCCGTGTTCCTTTTCTTGAGTTTTTGTGTATTTCTGGAACGCCAACTCTTTAGCCTTTATTTTCTCAGCCACTTGCTTGGAGAACCATATCGGTTTCCTTTTTCTCTTGCTTTTATTTACTTTCCTTACATAAAGGTTCGTGGCCCTATTTATAGCTTCCTTCAGCCTGGAACACTGTCCACTTCTCGTATTTCCTCCCAGCCCATCATCTCCTTCCTCAGATATTCCCCCATTTTACTAAAGTCAGCACTCTTGAAATCCAGAACTTTGAGTTTTGAGTGACCGCTCTCCACTTTAGCTGTAATATCAAACCAAACCGTTTGATGGTCACTGCTGCCCAGGTGGGCACCCACTCGGATATTTGACACGCTATCCCCATTTGTGAGCACCAGATCCAGTGTCGCTCCCTCCCTCGTGGGTTCCATCACCATTTGTCTGAGCAAACTGCTTTGTAAAGCATCCACGATCTCTCTACTTCTTTCCGATTCCGCAGACGGAACCTTCCAATCTACATCTGGCAGATTGAAATCTCCCAGCAACAGCACCTCTCTCTTGTTTCCCAACTTTTGAATATCTGCGATCAGGTCTTTATCTAATTCCTCCAATTGTTTTGGAGGTCTGTAGACAACACCCACGTGTATAGAGGTTCTATCCTCTCTTTTTAAGGTGATCCATATCGCTTCTTCCTTTCCCCAGGTCCCTGTCATTTCGGTTGCTGTGATATCATTTCTCACATATAGAGCTACTCCTCCACCCTTACGACCCTCTCTATCCTTTCTAAATAGATTATAGCCTGGTATGTTTGCATCCCATTCATGGGAACCATTTAGCCACGTCTCCGTGATTGCAACAACGTCTAAGTCTGCTTCCAACATCAGGGCTTGAAGGTCATGAACTTTATTGCTTAGACTGCGAGCATTTGTGGCCATCGCTTTCCATGTACATTTCCTGGTATGTGCTTCAACATTTGTGATTTGGGGTTGTCTTTTCTCTTTGGGTACCTTCATATCCTTTTGTTCCAACTTCATTTCTTTCTCTTCTGCCTCAGTTCTATTTTCAGGATCATCACCATGCTGTAATGGAGCAAAAGAATTCTGTAGGGGCAACACTTGTGAGGGCGGATGCCTCTGGTGCATAGAGCGAAGTCTGCCTGAGCCTACTGTGAACAATCTATTCCTAGGTGGTTTTATCCTTGGAGGCAGTGGTGTGAATTTGGCTTGATTCTGTGCTGCATGGTTTTGTGTATTCTTAGAAGCTGCTTTAAGTGCATCTAATTCCTGTTTTACCTTACTGAGCTCCTGTTTTAAACTAGCAAACTGATGACAGACAGGTCAAGCCTTAAGTCTCCAGATAATTGGCCTTGAAACTGAAACACCACAATTATTACAGAGAATAAAAGCCATCCTGTTTGTTGGAATGGGAATGAACAGGTATGCTATGATGGGGTTAATACTGTGCAAGATTAACTTTACTCCTCAGCCATACATAGGCAACCAGAGGCAGTTGTAATTTGGGTGGAGTTAATTTGTAATAAGTAGAATAGTTCAGTGGCGTAGCCAAGGGTGGGCTGGGGTGGGCCCAGGCCCACCCACTTTAGGTTCAGGCCCACCAAGTAGCAGCACACCTATAATGTGGCTGGCAGGGACCCCAAGCCCCACCAGCCAAAAGCTCCCAACAACTGTTTGCTGCCGGTGTAAATCTGCTATTTAAAAGGTATACGGGGGAGAGGGGATGTTTGAAAGACCATTTGGCATGCAGGCGAGAGAGGGAGAAACCAAATCACTTGTAGGACAAGGCTGAGTTCCGCCCACCCATCTTGGGTCCAGGCCCACCCAAACTTGGGTGTCTGGCTACACCCCTGGAATAGTTAGGAAATTTATTTAGGAAGTGTCAGCCTTGGGGTGGGTGAGTTGAGGGGCAGGGTGGGGGGGCTTAAAGTTTAAAACCTGTGGAATGTGTTTGTTTTAAAACCTATCTCCAGGAAAGGAAATAAGTTCTAATACTTGCTAGCAGTTTTAAAATCTGAAATCTCCTTTTCAGATTTACAGATATCAATAAACCAGTTAGAAACAACAATCAAATCACATCAAATCAAATAAAACAGCAGAGCAGAATGAAACAGTCAGATCACACTATTTTCAGAGCCAATAGGTTTTTTTTTTCTTTTTTCTCTTTTTAGGAAAGATAGAAATGCAGTGACAATGATAGACAAGGAAAGAAGGAAGGAAGAGATGCCCAGAGAAAACACAGCCAAAGGATAGGGATACCCAGGTGGTATACATTTCAAATATGTGAGAGTGGAATAAAATTGTTTTCAAATAAAGAAACTGAAGAAAACAAAATTCTTTAGATATTTTTTATAAACTCATGAATAAAGTAAATGTTGTAATTGACTAATGTGCAAAAAATCATATAACAAATTAAAATTCACAAACTCATGAGTTTCTTCAAATTCCAAAAGAAGGTGGTATGTTTTTTTGGCACATGATGATTATGAATAACGATAAACACTATATAGCTGTTTTGCAACCTCATTAAATTATTCTAATTACCAGTTTATAGCCTACACTTTCCAAATGAAGTTTAGACAAGGTGGTTAGCAAAGCTCAACGTTTACACTACATTAAACAATTTAACATGAAATTAAAAAAAGGAAAAAACACTTCAATTTTCAGTTTCAAAGATCCACATCAACATCTTTATTTTATCCACCTTATTTGTCCAAACAACTAAAGTGATGTGTAAATGCCTGGAATAAGCAGTCCTTAATGCTGTTTTGAAGCTTCAGGATGCAATTATTCAGATAACTATAGATGTTATAGTGGGAACATCATACATTATGGGTTTCAGCATTCACTCCTCTTTCACCTGCAACTAATTTTTTACCTTGGTGTAA